>NC_135743.1:11077500-11377500 GCF_041903045.1 Epinephelus lanceolatus
GGATATATTCTTTTTGCCAAATCATAAGTGACTACATTTACATGCACACTAATGTATGACAATATTCTGATTTTGATATGGGTCATGTAAACAGCATATTCTGTTTGGATATTCTGAATTAGGCCTTATGCTGAGTGAAGCTTTTTTCGATTAAGACATGTTGGATATGCCGGTATAATTTGGGTTTTAGGAGCATTATTTGGGCATGTATACAGCACATTCAAAATATGTGTCTCAACTGGAGTTTTAGCCACAGTTTACAACACACCGCCTCTTGCCTGCCTCTTACAGTCAGCTCCGTGCGTTGTGATGGATGTGCTGTACACAAACCAACTCGCCAACAGTTGTTTTGCATGGCTGTTTGCAAAGGCTGTTAAACATTATGAAAGACTTGGATATCAACAGATTTTTGGTTATGCGTAAAAAACTCCGACCTTATCAAGATGGTGGCTGAAATGAATAAAAGTGGGAGGATGTGTTCGCACGGTTAAACAAGTCCATCTCCGGTGAAAGTGGTAAAATGGCAAAAATGACTCTGGCCGTTCCACTTTCCCATATTTTAACCTGAAAAACAATGCTAGGACATCAACCCCTGTCAAACATAGCTGAAAATGGCATCGACATGTAAACGGGAATATGGAGCCGTACATACGCCGTGTTTTGTGTGCCCTTAAATTCACTGTTTTTAATGTAGACATGCGGCAGGCGCGCTCAAATGCCAAACAGCGCTGTCGTGGCACACATCATTTCTGAGATCAGCTCAGCAATCAGAATTTCTCCTAAGTAGGCTATGATACGGTGCTGGCTGGCTTCGCAACTTCAGATGCAACGTGCCTCAGCGCCCTTAAAAGTTGGCTAGGAGTAGGCACAAGAGTAGCACTCAGCTATTTCCTATTTCCACGTGGTTAAAGACGTGGCATGTTTACGGCCCCTCTTAGTGGAAAATTCCTTTTAATTAGCCATGTAAACAGTTCAGTAGGAAGATAGTCTCTTTTGGAATAAGGGCACATACCGGAATACTTTGTGTATGTAAATGTAGTCACTGCCTACATCTCTGAGTTCTTGTATTCACACTTTTTTGTAGCCTTGTCGTTGTTTCCCCAGATCTCTGCCACTACTTTGGTGAGTACAGTGTTATATTCACTGATAGAAACAATAATCAAAACTGTGACAGTATGACCAAAATTATAATCAACCAGAATTCACCTTTAAACTAGCATTTACAAAAACCTGACATCCACCATGATAACAGAAGTAAGCAAAATTTAAATGTCTAAACCTACATAACCAGGTTCGGCTCAGGCTGGGGTTTTGGGGGTTTTCTGGGTGCAGGTCTGCTGAGGACCACTAAATCATAGCAAACAGACCTGAGGCAAACATCATTTTGAGATACCTCTCCTGAAATGCTGAGAGAACAGGTACACTTATTCGCAGAGAGCAACACAGTGAGTGGAAAATACATTTTTGTTTTCTATTTTTCAGTTTAATCTCTGCTCTAATTAGCTTTCTTGTCTGCTCCAAACTTGATTGTTTGTGTTAATTACAGGCTGCTGGAAACTGCACCAGCTGTCTGGGCTGCAGCTAATCCTCAACAGACGTCGATGAAAGTCATTCATCACTTAAAGCTCCTGTGGAATCTCTCAGGAAATCATGTGAAATTCAAATAATAGAATTTTTTTGCAAATAGATACCACCAAATCTGTGTTTAAACATTAATATGCATTGATATTTTGACTCAAGTCTGTGAGAGATTCTATCATATCAGCTCTTTCTGTGTGGAAAAGATAGAAAGACAGGCAGGAAGAGACACCAGACAGACACAAGAGCAAGACATCCCATGCAGAGAAACACAGAGGGGTTTGAGATGACTGGCATATTGACTGCTCAGAGAAAAGGAGGTGAGACCTGGAACACAGACAGAGGAGACACATTACAACAACAACAAAGCACATGTTTGACGGACAGCGGGACATAAATTAAGAGGATGTCTGAAGACAGAAGAGAACACTTCAGTAGCAGGACAGGAAGAATGTACATGAACAGAGACAGATGCAAATCTAGCAGGAACAGCAGCACACACAGGCAGCGTGAGGCAGTAATCCCGAGGGAGGTTGGTGACGCAGCGAGAGGCAAGATTGTGCAAGGTGGGCAGAGATGCTGCTGACTGTCCGAAGCTGAGACAGCGAGTTAAGAAGACAGCTAGAGAGAGAGACTTAGATGCAAGCCGACACAGAAGGAACTGCACATCCAAAGTGCAGACTAAACAGGGTCAGAGTCACCAAACTGCCTCAGCAATGATTCTCACCAACAACAGCAGGACACACAAAGCATCAAAAATGCAAATCCATTGCGTAATCTGTGGACTGAGGTTCAGGATTATGCAACGGATATTCCAGAAATTGCAGATTAGGAGTTTTTTTTTCCTGACGGGGGGTTGGCTGCTTAATCCCTCATATCAGCTGATGTATACCCCTGAGGCCTACAAAGCAAAAAATAAAAAAAACAACCTGACATGTAGCTTTAGCTGCACAAAAGACCTTTCAGCCACTGAGGTTTGCTATCTTAGCATGTGGCTGAGAGCTAAAGGAAATACAAAGAGGATCAAGGTGATTTGCTGAGCTGGCCGTAAGACAGAGGGAGAAAGGGAGAAAGGAAAATTGGATAAGCGAGACAGCAAAAGAGTCGAGGGAGGACAACATCTGTTTCCATGACTGGGTTACCCCAGACAAAAACACACACATATACCGTAGGCATACATAATCTGGGGAAATGCCAAGCATCCATGACATTTCCCCTGACACCAAGCAAGCAACTTTCCACTGGAACAAGTAGACCATTGAAGCACACTGCTCTGAGAGCATCTGTTTTATTTCACACAACAAAGCTGTCGTGACTGAGTGATGGCACACTGGTTTATCAGGAAAGAACAAGCCTGAGGACTCCCTACCTGCTTTTCTGTCAATTTCTGTCCTCATGTGTTCTTGGTAACAGCTGCTGCTTTAGTTAAAGAGCACAATTTCTATTTTTTGGAGTCCAAAAAAAAAGACATCCAGAATGTGATTTACTGAACGAAAAAATGACACAGAAATGTTGAAAATTTCCTCAATGAGTCAAAAATAAAAAGTTGTGAGGACTTCTTAGTAGCTCTCAGCAGAAGTGGAGAACATTACAGTCTAACTTCAGAGCTTTCACATTTCATTTTCTTTTTCTCCCAAAATTAGCTTTCTCCTTCTATTGCGACAAATATGTAATGCACAGATGTAAAAATAAGTCAACAAAAACAAACAAAAAAACACTAAAGATTATGTTATACAGTCTTGTCTCCTGGAAATCATGTTTAAATACTTTTGATTTGCAACAGTAAATACATTTGAGAGAAACATAGTGCCACCTGCAGTTCTGATTCTCCAGTATTACAGTTTGCATGTTTTGATGTAGATTGAGATCTTTGTTCTCTCTCTCTCTTAGTTCTCTACAATTCATGCACAAAGGCTCTTAGTACTGCATGTTCAGTGACATTTTGTTCTTCAACATGGATCTGAATCTGTTTTGAAGGATGAAACACAAAGCATGCATTCATTCTTTTCTCAAAAATCCTCGACTCAGTAGTCTATTTAACTTGTTGGTGACATATAGTGGTTTTCTTGTGCCTCGGCTCTGGTGCATACTGGCTCACTAACACACCATGAATTAGTATTTTGGGCTGTTTAGTGGCCGAGCTGTGCATCAGGATAAAAGTTGCATAGATTTGAACTATTATCTTGCAAGTTGGTATGGCTCACATGCAGAATGTCAGCATTCATTTGGAGTTACGTATCTTGAGAGAGGATCAAGCATTGAACCTTGGGGGACACCTCTGTGCTAATTTAAGCACTTGTCACTGAAAGTACCCACTTCAGTTACAGGTTTTTGACCACTTCATGGCGACGAAACAAGCTCTAAACACAGAATCACCTTTAAGTTGTGGCCACTGTGGGCCCCTTGCCCTTCCTCTCTTGATCCATGTTTCTGTCACACAACTTTTGAAGCAATCACTCAGCTCTAGCTGCATTTGAACTCTAGTGCGGGGCAGACTAAACCATTTGGCACATTTAAGGGGTGAGAGGAGCCTTAGAGAGCTTCCATTGTTCTTTTATACAATGTTCAGTCTTTCAACGAGATTATTCAGCCAATTTTAATCTAGTTTGGCACTAATTACTAAAAAATAAAAAAAAATGCAAAAGAAAGCTGAGTTACCCCCCTTTCCCCCTCCCACTGAGGCCCTGGTTAATCAGTCCCACATTGCCCCTCACTACAACGCTCCTGCCTGACGAATGTGCTCTCTTTTAGCTCTGTTTTTGGTCTCCACCAGCCCATGAGGGAAATATCTGGCTCTTTAGTTGCTAAATGCTCCTCAGTGGTCACCAGCTATAGTTGCTAACTGTGTCTCTATACTGTTTGGCACTGAGCAGACAGTGCACAGTTGCCTGCTGGAGCAACATGGTTGCTAGAGTGGTTAGGCGGAACCATAACAGTGAAGCTGCAAGCTGCACAACCAAAACAATGAACTGAAAGGCGCTAGAATGCCTCGTAGCGCTGAGGGAAACTGCAGTCAGGTGATAATTCTCTGAGGCTTCTTAACCATGAGCATGTAGTCATTTGATTTAGTCAGTGGTGCAGCTTTAAAACTGCACAATATTTGAAAAACCAGCATGTAGAGTGCTCCAAGAATGAGTCCTAAAACCCGGAAATGAGTTAGCATTTTTGCACTCCCGGTTCCCTCGTCTGGAAGTCAGTGGGTTTTTCTTTTCTTTTCTATGTGTCTTAAAAAAGGTCTCTTTGCCTGTTGTGAAATAGGACTATTAAGCAGCTTACAGGCTAAAGACATTTTGTCTTTAATACTTGTTTTTTTTTTTTTTAAACTTTGGCTGCCAGCAGTAGACAGGTGACACACTGTTCAAAAACCTCTCCCGACACACACTGAGAAAATTATCTACGTGTCCTGATTCATAATGTGCATTTGTCCTTCTTTGCCCTTGTGCAGCTCTAGCACACACACACACACACACACACACACACACACACACACACAGAGTTCCAAGAAGCCCTACCTCAGTGTATGAGTATGCCTCATGTCTCTCCTCTTACTGGTCTGTCTCCAGGCCATCAGCTCCTTCTGCTTTTTTATTTTTTGAGTGATTGTTATACTTAATTTTGCTTTTGCTGCGGATTCTTCAGTGTGTCATCTAACTTTCTGCAGTGTTATTCACAACAAACAAGCAACGTGCACGGCTGCATGTTCACACAGTAGGTTCAGTTTTGGTGTCTGTTAATAGTCAGAGGGATCTTTTGCATTTGTCTGGGTTGGTGGAAACCTGGGAAACTTGGTTTTCTAAAATTCTTTCACAGTCCATCTAAAATGTACAGTATTTGGTATTAAAACTACAGTTAGTCACTTATGAAAATAACCATGTTTCACATTTGCTGAAGCTGTCAGTATGTTCTGAAAGAGCTACATGAGATTCAGATGTCAGTCCACATTTTCCCACTCTAATGGCATTTGCTACAGTTGACAGCGGCACACTAACAGCAACCTGACGCAGCCGTCAGTCGTGTCAATCACTGCTCGTGACTGTGACCCTGCCAGCATGTAGGACACAGTCGACCAAAGCGCCAAGCACCGCCCACCAGACGGACCAACTTTCTCATTTTACAGCTAAACAGTACAGTAAATGTTCCTGAAAACATCGCAGGTGAGAAATAAGTAACGCAGTAACAGGATCTTGATTCATATGTGATCAGCGCTGTTTTGTTTGACAGTTTGACTGCAGTTCACAATCAGTGACTGACATGATTGACAGCTGCGTTTGAGACTCCTCGGCTCTGATTGGCTGTTTACATTCACATGTGGTAAGAGCAATAGAAGCACTACAAGTCAATAGAATAGTCAGAAGAATATGTTTTTTTTCACCCACAGATTATCTGTCTCATTTAGGGCTGAGTGAATAGAGCGACAGTTTCAGCAAATATGAAAAAAATATATTTGTCAAATATAAATGTCATGTTTATATATGATAGAGTGCCGGTTGACTCACTATTGTCTAATTCACAATGAAAATAGTTTGATTCACACTTGGATTTTTGAGTATCCCTGGTTTACATGTTTTACAGCTTATTGGTCAGCGTAAGGAATGTTTATGAACTGAAATAAAGGGACAAAAAATATTTTGAAAATGGTATATTTTACATTATTTTAGCTGAAAAGTTCATGTATTCATTAGGTCAATAACAAAGTATTTATTCCAATAAACACAAGACACTTGCAACAACATATTAAGCTGTAAGCTAATATGTGTGTTTCTAAGTGCAATTATTTATGTCTAAACAAAAACACATAATCATTTTGATGGTGTTAACAATAATAGTTGATAAGCCGACGAGATCTCAGCTCTACAAATACAAAGCGAGCTGTGTGGAAGGACACCTCGTCCTTCAAAGGCCCTTCACTCCCTTGACTCCCCCCCCGCAGCTACAGGAAACCCTGGTACTACGGATCTCTGTCACACAGCTGGATGAACAAGGGCTCAGGTGTGTGTGTGTGTGTGTGTGTGTGTCTGTGTGTCTGTGCGTGTGTGTTAGCAGGACACATGCAGCCTGCAAATTAGGTCACGGCCCAGTATCTCACTCCAGATATGTGGGTTAGAACAGATCTCGCAATAAAAAAAAGTCTGAAATAGAATCCAACTTAAAACCTTTTCAGAATTATATTCACGCTGCGATGAGGCTTCAGAGTCTGACAGTAGCTGCAGATGAGGTGCAAGTGAACCACCGGCATAGTTTCTAGAATCACATCATTGCTGTTGTTGTTTTTGTCCAGACTGCAGGGCCGCTCAGATGGAGTGCATCAATCAAGAGTTCCATGTTTACAACGCTTGCTGTTTGTACGAGGGGATAAATATAGATCCAGACATCCTATATACTGAGTTGTAGCAGCTATGTTTTGTAGAACAGGCTTGTACAACCTGATGACATAATATTTTATCAGGGGTTGAAAGCTCACACAGCCAGAATATGAGGTGACTTAAGTTGTCACAAAAAAGCTTGAAGAGAGCAGATTATGTTAAATTATTTAACTTCTAAGGGAAGAGTTGTTCGGGGAATTATTATTTTTTGCCTTCATTGTTTAAAAAAAAAAGCTTTCACAACAAATATCCTTCATTGTCATGTGTGATTTTTCTATTTTAAGTCAGAAAAACTACAAACAGCAAAAATTTTACTTGAAAATTCCTCAAGCAAAAACACATCCCATAAATCAGACTTGGATTTTTCAAGAATGTGCTCCAGTGCATCCCTTGAGTAGTTATAATTAGTTTAGTTTCTCCCCCTGCCACTTAAATTGATGTCGAGCTTCTCCGTAATGTGATTGCCATTTTGTGCAGCAGCAGTGGTTGGAGTGGAGTGATGGAATGGACGTGAATCCAAATGGCTCAGGGCGGAGAAGATGGTGTGGTTGTTCAAACATCCTGCTGACAGTGATCTGCTTTGACCATAAGTCCGCACTTGAGCCATTTGCAGACTAAATGGCTCCGTGCTCCGAGAGAGTCTCTCTGCTGCATGCATTAGTTAAGGTAGCCGTCAGATGCATTAGGTTTTATGAGGTTCTGGTCTGGCTTGAAAGCAAGGACGAACAACTCCATTTACTGTTCATACTTGTGAACAATCGTGTCGTGTTTGGAAAGAGAGAAGCCTTTTGGCACTTTGAGCATCATAAAAATTAAAGTTCACTACATTAGTGTGAGCTACAACCCTGTTCTTATTCCCAGATGGTTAAGTACCGATGCTTTGTCAAGCTCCTTGACTTGTGATATCAATGCCAAAGGCCCTCTTAAGTGTGTTTGGGTGACACACTGGGCTTTCAACAAGGGGCTTATTTATACTCCCTTCAAATGTACGAAAATAGATCTGTTTATTTCAAATGTTCTGTTGCTGCCGACATTCTTCCATGCATGGTATGCAGGCACTAGAGGGCAAAGTCAACAACGAACGGTGGCAACGGTGGAGGAGGTCTTGATCATGTATCTTTTAATGGAGCGTCGCAGACAGTGGTGGTCTGTTTGACCAATAAATACTCATGATATTAGGACGGAGAATTCTTTTCACTATTACAGATTTGTTCTGTGCTGCCATTTTTTAAAATGTCTTCTTTGTGTATTATGGTCGGGTCTCGCTTGAACTGCTACACTACCTCCACCATTTCCCTTTTATCCGTATATGTATGTAAATGTTAAATTTCCTGTGAAAACAGAAGTGTATTTTGAAAGAAGACAGAACGTCAACAACCAACGCTCCCAGGGTACCAAAGTCCATGACTAAACGTCAATATGTGCCCTGTGTGTTGTTATCACACCCTGAGGGGCATGACAAAGCATCAACACTTGACAACCTGGAAATGTTTTACTGTATTTTCAGGCAAGTTGTCCCTTTATTTCTCCTTTTTCTGCTTGTAATTCCCCTCTGCAGCTGTCGCCAAACTTAGATGAAGCCTATTGTGATAGAGTGTGGGTGGAGCTTGAGATCATCATGCTAGTTAAAACTGTTGTGATATGCATGTTTTTTCCCTCCTAGATTCACCAGACTCCAAAAACTCCTCAAACACCATCTCAGTTTTTTTAGCACATGCAAATGCACATGTCAAAATAAAAAAATAGCACGAGCTGCTTTTTTTTTTTTTTTTTATCAGCCTCAATCTGTTCCTCTCCTCTTGTTTTGGGAGGTTCCATCCAATTTCCTGTCTCGTCTTATATTCTCATCCTCACTGCGTCCGGCTCCAGATGTGCTCACTCGCTTCAGTCCTTAACTAATCCGCCGGCTCCTCATTCAAACTGCCTGTTTCTGTCAATCAAGGTTGTGTAACCTTCTTACTTTTTGCCAAGCGTCACTCCTCTGTTCATTCATCAGCTTCCACGGCTCAATTTTGTGCAGCCTGTTTCAACTTTATATCCTGGAAAAACTGCCACTTCATGTCACAGCATTACTATAATTATTATATTCTTTTAGATTATGAAGCTGTGCCGGCTTGTGCATGTGTGGTTTGTAGTATTGTTGTCCGTGACTGAGTGCGAGACAAAGAGCAGCTGGCTGACTGTGATAAGTGCTCAGTTAATCTCTCTTTTACTGCATTTCTTCCTTTTTGTGCTCAATTTTAAATCTCAGTGCTTAAAATGAGATTATCTGTAACAACAACATGCCAAGTAAAAAAAAAAGGGGAACATATTAAAAATGCTCAAAATACTTTTTTTAAACTTGAGTCCGGTTTGCACAAAAATAAAGTTAAAAAGCATTTAAAGTCAAAACTGTTTTTGCACAGCTGTAGCCATAACTAACTTCTAAAAGCTGTTTAAATTGCCTGCCAGCGCATGCCATTGATCATTTTACATTTATTTATCTTTCCAGATAAACCAAGAGGCCATAAATAAAGAGATGCCGTAAATTTCCTAAGACAGGGTTGTTAAAGATTATTTCTTTGTGGTATTGCTCCTCTTCCTGTGGGTGTGAGGAGACTGACAGTAACTTAAAGGTGATGGATTATGTAGCTGGGGCTATTTTCATCTCAGCGGAAGGTGGTTTTCATGCTGTAAAATAGTAAGTGGCGGTAAATGGCTTCTTGTGAAGGTGGGAAATTGAGTCGTGATATCTCAAATAATACAGACACCAGCAGGGGGAGTGGAAAGGTTGAGGGCACAAATTTAAAGAAACATTCTTCTCTTTTAGTTCATGATACTAGTTGTTTAGTTTTGGCCAGTGGTAATGTATAGGTAGCACATGCAGTAGAATTGATTTTCTTTTCCCACCAGGCGATAGACTGCTTTCCCATTGGCATTAGACCATATCCATAAACAAGGCTCTGCAGTAGTATGCCTTTGTTTTTGTGGGGGCTTTTTTCTAGCGTATCACGTTTTATGTCACGGACAGCCCAGAAAACAGGGTAAGTGAAAGCAGCACGGAGCCCAGGGAAAGTTTTACAGTGGGTACTCCTTTTTTATATCTGTGACTTATTCAGTCTTTCTCTTAAACTTGGTGCAGACTAAATTGTTGAACGATGTTTGAGTGCTGCTTGTAGCGGCCGGTCATTGCATCACATTGGTAAAGGGGCTAGAATTAGCGTGCCCACCTGCATGTCATATTTCCATCACTGCCAATCTAAGATGATCAGAGCTGGAGTCAATAAATTCTTGTGACTACTGCTGAGTCATTTGACCTGGAAGTGAATACCGATTATAACCTTTCCCCTTAAATACAAAAGCCAGATGTTAGCATTTGTTTTTGTTTAGTGGGAAAGGGTCTTAAGTGAGAATTGCATCAAATGAAAGAGACAAGTGTCTTAAAGTTCCAGTGTGTAGGATTTAGGGGGATATATTGGCAGAAATGGAATAGGTATGTTTTCTTTAGTGTGTAGTCACCTGAAAATAAGAGTTGTTGTGTTTTTGCTACCTTAGAATGAGCCGTCTATATCTACATCTGGCAAGATGGTGCCGTTGTGTGTGGCTGGCTGTCTGCCTCTGCTACCTTTTCTGTGTATTGTCCCGTTTCTACTACCCTGGAAACCCAGAGTTCTCACGAGAACACAATTTAAATTTGCTCAGCGAGTCACTCAGTAATAATGCTCATTACCCATGCCATAGGAGCCGAGCTGCACCAATCACATCTGTGTATCTGATATAGGCGAGCCAGAGGCGAAAATCTCAGTATCTCTCCGATATTATTTCCACCAGCAGTCATTGTCCCAGGGTGCTATTTAATACAATCAGTTCTGTTGTAAACCCATTTACTTCCACTGTGACTGATGTCTCAACTACCACTTGTGAGAACTTTCTTCGCTTTTTTGTTGACAAAGTAGATTCTGTTAGACAAGTAACCAGCAAGAGCTGTAATAGGGATTTGACTGTTATCCCAGCTCATTCTGCTGTGTTTGAGCAGTTTGAACTGGTCTCTCTTCCCTCCCTTGCTGATATAGTCAAATCCCTGAAGCCTACAAACTGGCCAAGTGTCCCGTTGTCTTAGTGCTGCTTGATCTCACGGCAGCCTTTGTCACGGTTGACCATACAGTCCTCCTATCACACCTGAACCACTATCTTGGCATTCATGGCACTGCACTTAAGTGGTTTATGTCTTATTTATCTGATAGAAGCTTTTCTGTAAGCTTGGTGACCTGTCCTCCTCTAGTGCCCCCCTCTCCTGTGGGGTCCCACAGGGTTCTATTCTTGGCCCTATGCTTTTTTCATTATATATGTTACCACTTGGGTCAATTATAGCCAGATACAATCTATCTTTTCACTGCTATGCCGATGACTTGCAAATCTATCTGCCATTGAAGCCAAAAGATAATAATGCACTAAGTTCCTCACTTGACTGTATTGTTAATATCAAGAATTGGTTAACTCAAAATTTTCTTCATTTAAATGAGGATAAGACAGAGTGCATTGTGTTTGGGGATACTGGGACGACCAGCCTGGGCGCCTTGCCTTCTACATGTAGCCCTACGGTCAGAAATCTGGGGGTATTTTTGACAACCATTTGAAATTTGATAAACAAATTGACACTGTTGTTAAGACAAGCTTTTTCCAACTACCTCTTTTAGCCAGAGTTAAAACATTTTAAGCTGTCATGACCTTGAAAAAGCTATTCATGCTTTTATTAGTTCTAGACTCGACTACTGCAATGCACTGTTTATTGGCATCTCCCAGTCTGCTCTTAGCCACCTTCAACATGTGCAAAATGCAGCTGCCTGCCTTTTAACTAACACTAACAGACGAGAGCACATTAGTCTTGTCCTTTATTCTCTCCACTGGCTTCCAGTTCGTTTTAGAATTGATTTCAAACTTTTAATGTTCGTCTTTAAAGCTCTTAATGACCTCACCCCATCTTATTTATCTGAGATGCTAACTGTCCGTGAGTGTGGCAGGGCTCTGAGGTCCTCTAACCAACTCTTGCTGGGAGAGCCCAAGTCTAAATACAAACACTGGGGTGACTGAGCTTTTTCTGTTGCCGCACTCTGGCTCTGGAATAAACTCCCCACTGACATACGTCTCGCCTCTGACCTGAGCCTCTTCAAATCTAAACTTAAAACTTATTTATTTAGGATGGCTTTTAATACTCAGTAATGTGGTGACACTCCTGTTTTATTTTATTTTATTTTATTGTTTTATCCTTTTATTTGTTGTTTTTTATTCATGAATCTGTTGTGTGTTGTGTTTTTAATTGTTTTTTAATCTCTTGTGAAGCACTTTGATTCACCTGTGGTCGTTGTAAAGTGCTATATAAATAAAGTACATTACATTACATTACATATGGAGTGGATTCTCGTCTGCAGAGTCTGCCATGTTGCACCACCATGTCTCTACTAAAGCCCAGAACAGACGAACCAGACATGGCTCTATATAGGGGCATTCACCTTTTAGTGTCTTTCACCGTAGTTAGCAGCTCCTCTGGGATGAATGTTTTAATTACCAGGTCCGTTTGGAGAAGAGACCATCTCTGGATAATTCAACTCGAAGTCAAAACCTCCTGAACGTCTAGATGTTAAATTATCAGGGAAATAAGTTGAGCACATATTAGCAGGTGCTGGGCTGGCAGCCTGTCTCTGACACACCAAACCACATCAAAGAAACATTGATTTTTTTTTTAATATGCAACTGCTTTACTCAGTGTGTTTACCGGTTTAAATCACTGGGTCTGTTTGTTTTGGAGAGGAGGAGACCTCTGCCGATAAAGTGAAACTTATTTATTCAGTGCTTCAGCACCTGTTTCAACCAGGACACCAGGACACGTTTCAGCTGGTTGTAATCTGCAAACATCATCACTTTATGCCACTAAATCTTACGATTGTTTCTTTAACGAGAATTTTTGAAAGAACAATTCATCACTTGTGCTGCAATTGCTACATTGACTGGAAACGTCCATTCACTTGACGTAGTGCTGCACAATTTGTCGATTAATCAATAAGTCATGTGACAGTAAATCAATCCGCAACTATTCTGATTATCAACTGAAAGCAACTTTTCAAGCAAAGATGCCAAACATTCTTGTTGCTTTTTCTTTGTTTTCTAACACTGTTAAGTGAAACAGTTGGTCAGATGTCTTTAAGTTGTGGCATGCACTTTTCACTGTTTAATGCCATTCTATAAACTAATTATAAAGCTGTTTCTTTGAGAACGACACTGGGATATTAATAGATAATGAAAATAATCCTTAGTTGGAGCTCTGGTCTGCAAACACACACTCACTCACACACATGCATAGACATAAATGCCCCATTGTAACACACAGGGAGAAATGAATGATTTAGATTGTTCTAGACCTTTGAATACACAGTGCCGCAGTATCTGTATGCATGTGTGTCCTCCATTTTAACACCGCCACATGGCCACATCTCATTACTCTGAAAAAACAAAACCTAAACAGCTGGGCTATTAGCAATCAATCCAGCCCAATGATGAAACACTCACTCACACATCTGCATCTGAGCACACACCAACACACACACACACACACACACACACACACACACACTGGAGAAAACCCCGTAAACATTGCCTACAAACAGAGCAGACAGCGTTAGATTAGAGGGGGCATCACCGGACAACAGGAAACACCTCAACAACAGTCGCAAGCTGCACAGTCAATGAATGGAGGGGAGGCATTGGATGGTGGCTTACGTGCATGCCAAGGTGTTGCCGTTGCGGCGTCACCATGGCAACACAACTGCTGCTCACTCACCTTGAAGCACCAGGAGGGCCAGAGGTACCAGCAGCAGCAGCAGCTCTTGTACTGCAGACATCCTGACAGGAAAAAGAAGACCGCTGGCGGCTCTCAACGGCGTCAAAACACACACTCACACACACACACTCACACACCTCAGAATGGGAGACACCAGACAGATCTAGCCTACAACAGCTACTCCAGCTGAGGGATGATGACCTCTAAGATGCCCAAAAGATGTCCAGACTGTGATCAAGAGTCTGGGAGGTGAGAGGAGGAGACTCTGTCTTGAGGCTGGTGGGACTCTGGGTGTGGTCCGCCCTGGTGTCCTCTTCTTCTCCTCCTTTTTTTCAGCTCATACAATTGCTGGAAGGAGGGGTGGGTGGGTCTTCTTGCTGATCTGGTCTTCTTAAGCACCTGAGAAACCTGACAGCAGCAGTGTGTGCCCTGCTCGCTGCCTCGTCCCTTTACCCTCTCCGGATCTAAATTGCTCTGTTGAGCTGGAGAGTTTCTCCAGCCTCTCGGCGTGTGAGCGTGTAGAGTTACCAGAGGGAGGAATCACTCTGAGTCTCAGGTTTCGGCCCCTTGTCAGCTCCAAAAGGGCCTTTGTTCAACTATTTATACTCTGTGGCACACCCGTAAGCCTGTTTAGCTCCACAATGAG
Organism: Epinephelus lanceolatus; assembly: GCF_041903045.1. Taxonomy (NCBI): domain Eukaryota; kingdom Metazoa; phylum Chordata; class Actinopteri; order Perciformes; family Serranidae; genus Epinephelus; species Epinephelus lanceolatus. The sequence continues at coordinate 11,091,902 of NC_135743.1, forward strand.
AAAGTGTGTGCACCAAATAATGCGGGTATGCTGACACACAGACTGGTGGGTGAATGGCACTGTCAGTGATTAACCATAAAAGCTACCGGAAGACAGATATCTTGAGGGGTGATGCTGAGGAATTTGTGCTGAAAATGGAAGACGCAGCCTGTGAAGGAGTGTTGCAATGGAGAGTTACAGAGTGATTGTGCAGTTCAGAAGTCTATTAAAATGCTGCATGCATGAATGCCTTCGACAGGAAACATTTAGCTGCACTTTTCCCTCGTGTGCGAGCAAGGAGGGTTGATGCTTGATAGAGCCACAGTCTGAGTGAAAATGCAAATGGAAGCAGTGTGAAGTATCCTCTCGCTTATTCCCACCTCTCTTTGGCTTTGGAACAAAATATAATTACCACCTTTTTTTTGATTGTTATTGCCTCATATCAGTGTTATTGCTTTCCTCTTGCAGTCCAAATTGCAGTTGCACAACTACATATCTCTTTAAAATAAAGCTCTAGGCAGTGATCTAGGGCAGAGTCTGTTTACTCCTGACTTATTCAAGTGAAATCATCAGCTCTTTGTACACATCAGTGAAGCCATGTGGTTTGTTTAGCTGCTGTCTGCGCGTGGCGCTCAGGCAGGCTTGCATGCAACAGCGCAGGTGGCTCTGGTGCTCAGATGGGTCACCAACACATGACTCCAGTCTGAAGGCGGATTGAAAGGCATGCATTGAACAGCTAAGAGGGGGTTTATTTACGCCGCTGCCCGCCCATCTGTGCGTCTTTGGGGACTAGAAAAAAGTGCGCTATTTCTCTTGTGCATTCCAGCAGTGTGGCTGTGAATTACGGGGAGTTCTTGTGTTTTAGGGTTAACATAAAAGAAACTACAATCATCTAGTCTGGAATTTGCTCACAATGCATAAAATCACGTCTGTCCTCTTTAAAAAAAATCCTATAAATGCAGCACTGCCGAGCGCAGCGTCCTTTACCTGTCGCCTTTAAATAAAAACAATGCTCTTTTTCCCTCACTGGTATCCTTGAAACGTCTCGTCCTATTGATGGGTCAGAGGTGGACGGCTTCCATCCCGCGTCAGGCAGTCAGATGCTGGAAGTCTCTCTGCTGTCACACCGGGGACCATCGGAGAGATTTCAGGATGGAAGCACGACACAGGAAAAAAAAGACAAAAATCTCCTACTTCTTCCTCTTATTGCCTTCAAGGAGAGACGCGCGGTGGGAGATGTCTTTTGGAGAGCCGCATGGATGCTGACCGACAAGTCAAAATGAAGAAAAGCGGAAGAGAAACACACAAACACAGGGGGAAAAAAAATCAGTAATCTCCACAAATTACATGGTGTGTCAGTGGAAGGATGCCGCGCTAATCAGTCTTTGGGATGGGTGAAGGCTGGGGGAGGGAGGTGCATGCAGGAGGAGGAGGAGGAGGAGGAGGAGAGAGGGTGTGATGCATTGCAGCAGAGGGATGGAGAAAGAAGAGGAGGAGGAGAGAGAGAAACACAGTGCCGTTGTTATGGCAACAGTGATTTTATGTGATGTTTTCATCCCTTCCAGAAAACCACCACGTGTTGGCAAAGAGAACAGTCACCGAAATAACAGAAAACTGTGTAGGCTATTGTATCATAGGAGAATTATATGCGTGTTGTGTCAAGACAGAGCTTTTTTACATGAAACATTTATTTGATTTGATTGATGGATCTACAAAAACTATGAATCAAAAATAAATAACACTTATTCAAGATTCAAATGTTTATTTGTCACACACAAGTAATATGTGTGGTAAAACACAAGTGTATTAAATAATTAGATTATAAAACAGAAATATGAAGGATACAACTTCCAGATTATTTATAGGTTTAAAAGTAAAATGTACATTATTGTCTTTTGTATTTTTAAATATCATTTTTGCATTTAACTTTCTTTTTTTTCTATTTATTTTATATTTTTTCACTTTTTGCAAAATACATAAACTGGTTAAAAGAAAAAACAGTAAAATGTACAGATGTCACAGATACAAAGTGCAGGGCAGTGCAAAGCAGACACAAGACATGTCAGATCTTCAACCCACAGTGTCTGTGATTTGTAAAAGTAACCAGTTATTTATGTAGCCTAACACAGTGGTTCCCAACTGGTCCCACCCAGGAGGACTGGTTGTCTTCTTGGTTCAGGGTCCACACATTTTAATACATTCAGTGTTATACTTTGGTTTGGCCATGTAGTCGAGCTAGTTTGGTGTCTCTTTCAAGTAGATGTACGTTAGTCACTCTACAGCAGGAAACGTTACTTCAGAATTTAAGCTTTGTGCCGGAAAGTCACTGTATTTCAAAATAAAGTGTCATCCAACCCGCACTGAGAGACAGAGAGAGACTCTAGGCATTTCTCAATCTGCGCTCTTGCATGGACTTGTGTTCTTGTGGACTTGTTAAACGTCATCAGTACTATTCCAATTCAAAGTCCGCATCCAGCCAAGTATAGTCCAAATGCCCGGATGTGACCTTGCTCTGTCCGTTCCATCGGGGATGCATCGGGAGGTGACTTGTGTGGACTTTTGACAGTCAGGTATCCCAGAATGCATTTCTCACAGACCAGCAGCAATGGCAGCCATCCTTGGGAGTTTGTACTCCCGAGTCAAACTTGCCAAGTCCAAACTCCCAAGTGTGCAAATAATGGATGTAGCTACCATGACATCACCCATTACTTTGTAGACCGTTGCCATCTTGTTTTTTTGGAGCCGGAAGTGACCAAATTTGAACAAGAAGCCCGGAGCTGTGGAGCAGTCAGGTGGATGTGAATGAGAAGGCAAGGACACTGTCATCAGGCTGCTTGTCATTCAAAGCAGCTCGCCCTTAATAATGCGTAACTTTAAGCCTCAATCAAACGTAAACGGGTGAGGTATATAAAAATTCACCACCTGCGCAGTTGTCACAAATGGTTAAATTAACTATAGAGACCAAAACTGTTTTTTGCACCAGGCTGTAAAAATGTTAATATCTGCTCTAAAGTTGAACATTATATTATGGGGGTTTATGAGTTTGATGTAGATGGCCTCTTTCAAACCATCTTTTTTCCCTGGCCAAAATGTGTACATTCAGTGGCGTGCACAGACTTTTTGAAGGGCAGGGGCGAAAAGAAAAAAAGGGCACATACAGCGCGTTCTCGCAACTGAAGAGGGCACTAAGTTCTGCATGTTTTCGAGGGCACTTTAGACATGTTTATATGTTATACAAATGGCACATTATATAGCCTTAAAACAGACTAACTAGACAGACTACTCAAGTTAGTTTGTAGTTAGGATCAGCATCCACGAGAACTGTGTAGATTCAACGTTGGACTGTGAAGAACACACGGAGACATGGATGTATGAAGGAAATAAATCTGTGGGGGGGGGGTCAGGGGGTCCTTCCCCAGAAAATTTTCAATTAAGTAGATGCCATTTCCTGTATTCTAGTGCATTTTAACACCATATTAGCACCAGATAATCCAAACTGGTTCTGTGAGATATAGCTATGGCTCGATAAAGATCAAATAAGGGCCCAACATAAAAGTCATTGCAACAGTAATGTTTTTACCACCCAAGAGGACAGTTTATCATGTTTTAACCAGCCAAGAGGGCAGTTTAGTGTGTTTTGCCAACCAGGAGGGCACTTTAGCACACACTTCTACCACCCAAGAGGGCAGTTTATCATGTTTTAACCAGCCAAGAGGGCAGTTTAGTGTGTTTTTTGGCTCCAAAGAGAGCACTTTAGCGCACGTTTTGGCTCCCAGGAGGGCGTTTTGGCTCCCAAGAGGGCACTTTAGCATGCGTTTTGGCTCCCAGGAGGGCACTTTAGCGCACGTTTTGGCTCCCAAGAGGGCACTTTAGCGCGCATTTTGGCTCCCAAGAGGGTACTTTAGTGCGCATTTTGGCTCCCAAAAGGGCACTTTAGCGTGTGTTTTGGCTCCCAGGAGGGCATTTTGGCTCCCAAGAGGGCACTTTAGCATGCGTTTTGGCTCCCAGGAGGGCACTTTAGCGCGCGTTTTGGCTCCCAAGAGGGCACTTTAGCGCGCATTTTGGCTCCCAAGAGGGCACTTTAGCATGCATTTTGGCTCCCAGGAGGGCACTTTAGCGCACGTTTTGGCTCCCAGGAGGGCACTTTAGCGCACATTTTGGCTCCCAAGAGGGCACTTTAGTGCGCGTTTTGGCTCCCAGGAGGGCACTTTAGCGCGCGTTTTTGTTGAAAGTTTTGTTTGTGTTAACGATGCTTATTCTACATCATCCAGCATACTGACACAACACTACTCTCTGTATCCTCTTAAAACTCACCAACCATCAGCAATGGTATTTGGCACACTGAAAAGAAAAAGTTGGGGACACTTTTATTTGTTGCCAACAAGGTAACACAAACAAACATACCCAACAACACCTGTGGGAATAAGAGATAGTATTGTTATGTCAGTTAAAGTGGGTCCTAGCAGTTAGCAGAAAATGAGGAAGTGACTTCACGTGACAATATTCTCAGCTCCTTACTAATTTTACAAACACCTCCTCACCCCGCTTAAAACTTCACCCCAATGTGGCCCCCTCATTCACATATTTCCAGACCCGCCGCCGATTAGTGAACATCTCACTGCCTCAGTCTTTTTTGTATATATTTAGCCCTTCTACTTCAGCTCATTTAAAATTCACATCTGACATTTGGTGTCTGGTGGATTTTCAAGGGGTTTCTCGCCTTAAAACTGTTTGTCATTCAATCACTCATAACTACGCGGAAAGTTTCTATTTTCCTCGCCTGTCCTGTCTATTTCAACTGACAACTGCAATGTTTCAAACCCACTTTGCTCGCTACCATTACTCTCAGTCTTAGTCATTACCCCCACCCCATACACACATATACACGCACACACACACTGACATGACCACAGGTGCACTGACGCGCTCTCTGACTCAGCTCAGAGGAAAATCAGTCCACTGAGTGTGTGTATGTGTGTGTGCTGATCTGTCGTTTTGGCCATTTCATTATGCCAGCAGTGAGGATTACTGTGCTGGTTGCGTGCCTGTCCTCATCCTGACAAATGCATCATTCCTGTGTGTGTGTGTGTGTGTGTGTGTGTGTGTATGTATGTGTGACCGTCCTGTCCCTAATTCCACTAACATCCCTTTAGATTTTTTTTTTTTAATATCTGGATTAACTTCAATCACAGCAACAACACTAGTGAGGATAAATATCCACTCATGCAGTGAGACACATTGAGGATAAACTTGTTTTATTATCATCAAATTTAACCTATTTTCAGTGATTCTTGTACAAAAAAGGCAGGTTTGATGCATTGATAGACGACAGTGAGTTGAGTTTTGTCTCTCAGTTTCAGCCACAGATTTTGCATTTGATTGCTCATAGTTTAGGTTTAAAGTTAAGCCAAAGTAAATCAATGCAACATGACAGTAAGATTTTTTTTAGTAATTAAAGTTAAAAATGGTCTCTGTCAGTGGTTTCCCCCTTTGTGCAGCTGCCCTCAGTGACCATTAGAGGGCGATAAAGTATTAAAAAAAATAGCTTTTTATCATTTCAAAATAAGGAACAAAAACTATTGTCAGAGAAAAGAGAACCAAATGTTTACATTTCTGGTGAAGAAGTAACCTGTGGGTGGGGGTTTGCTTTGTTTTTCTGATTTAAAGTGAACTGATCCTGAGAGATCACAAGCACATGACCAGTATCAACATGAGATATTCTGCCAAAAAGCAGCAGGGAAGAATGGATAGTAATAACACAGTCATGTAATGTCATAAGTCCCTTGATAGTCTGTCACCTTTCTATGTAATATTATTCACGGTGAAATACAGTTTGCAAATTAGCAGACACATAACTCATGCAGGGGGCCAAGGATGTGAATTATTCCACTAGATATCAGGAATAAGACATGGTTCTTCTTCTTTAAATGTATTTACAGTAGGTTACAGAGACGTGTGTGTTTTTGGTTTTGCTCTGGTTGAAGGAACCTTCACTTTAAAATCAAAGTCAATTATGAATCTTGTTTTAATGCCTTCAGTTTAATTTGACCCCGACATATCATCACTTGCTGCATCCTGTTTCAGCTCAGGGGCTGAGACAGTTTGGTTGTTATTTGTAACAGTCCACATAGACAACACCTGTTGAAAAGGACATCGTCATGTGATATTCCTCAACTTTAGAAGGACATGACGACTGAAAGCACGACAGTGATGGATGCAGTGATAGCTCACAGATCATCTGACCTGGGGTGCCATGTTGGACCTTAACCTCCACCTTGTGTTAAAGGTTCATTGTGTTGGATTTAGGGTGATATATCGGCAGAAATTTAATATAATAAATATGTTTTCTCTAGAGTAAAATCACCTAAAAATGAGAACTGTACTGTATTACCTTAGAATGAGCTGTTAATATCGATATAGGGAGCAGATCCTCATCTGCTGAGATCACCATGTGGCACCTCCATGTTTCTACAGTAGCCCAGAACGGACAAACCAAACACTGGCTCTAGATAGGGCCATTTGTGTTTTTGCATTTTCGCGTCAGCCACTGTGGTTAGCAGCACCTCCGCAATGAGCAGTCTCGGAGAGGCACCGATTTGTAATGTGAACTGCTTTATTCTGTGATTTTACTGATTTAAATCACCTGTCCGTTTGTTGTGGATGAGAAAGAGACCTCTGTGGATAATTTGGCTCCTGGTAAAAACCTCCTGAACAATAAACACTGAAGGAATTCTAACCCAGAGAAATCCCAGAATGCACCATGAAACAACTAACTGCTGCATTATAGATTTGGGGATTCTCAGGGCTGATTGTGGTTTCTAAATGTGGGGAAAAAAAGCCACATTTCTGAAATGGGACAGTTTTGTTGAACTATTATGATGTCTTGGGACTTTTAAAGGTGCCGTGGCTGCCCCCTGAATTAGGAATCAGCCATGTAAATACGTGACAGAGCAGTAACCGTGATGCTTGTCTGCTTATTTTATCATCACTGACATTTTCAGTGTTCCCCTTTTGACTTAAATTGACAGAAGCTGATTGTCATGAATGCCTTTGTAAAGAGATATTTTGTTTTTAGGCTTTGGCCTCTCCCCCACATGCAAATAGAATTTTAGGTCACTAGAATAGCTTCTAAGGTGCAGATTTTTCGAGATTCTCCGGTTACTTCATATCCACATGGACTTCGGCATATTCATTGTTCTTTGCGTAATGTGTGTGTGCCAGAAGCAGTAACAACAATGGCGGACTACTAGTTGGTGTACGTTTTGTTAGCATTGCTTGGTCTAGTCTAGTGACTTAACAGAACAGTGTGTAGGGAGATTTAGTGGCATTTAGCGGTGAGGACTGCAGACTGCAACCAGCGGAAACTTCAACCAATTAGGATTCCTTCAGTGTTCATTATTCAAGAGGTTTTTACCAGAGCACTGAATTATCTGCAGAGGTCTCCTCCTCTCCAAACCAAACAGACTCAATGATTTAAACTGGTAAAAAACACTGAGTAAAGCAGTTTTACGTTAAAAAAAATCTGTGTTTTTCCAGTGCTGTCTGGCTTGTGGGAGCTGCGGGGGGCTGACGCGAAAATGCAAAAATGGCCCTATCTAGAGCCACTGTTTGGTTTGACCGTTCTGGGCTACTGTAGAACCATGGAAGTGCAACATGGTGATCACCGTAGACGAGGAGGCTACCTATGCAGATATAAATGGCTCGTTTTAAGCTAACAAAAACACAACAATTTTTATTTTCAGGTGATCATACACCAAAGTAAATATACTTCTTATATTTTATCCCATTTATGCCAATATATCCCCTTTAATCTGGACCTCTAAAATGCCTCAGCCTGACAGCCTGGATCTCCATTGCTGAGCCTCCGTTTCAGTCATTTGATGAAAAACTCAGCATCTGTACATCAGCAGGACAGTTATGAGTACCAGCAGGGTGGTAAATGGCACCAGGAGGACAGCCATATACAGGAGCCACGGCTCTGGAAACACCACCACACCTGGCTCTGAAAAACACAAAATCACTGATATGAAGTGTAATCCTAAAATCAAATCACACATTGATACAGAGTTGGATTTTTATGATCATTTCTCAAGTTATAGCAAATTACAATCAAAGGGAAAGTTCATCCAAAATGAAAACACTATCTATCTGCATTACTAGGTCTACAAGTGTATCTTTGTAATGTGTGTGAGTTGACCATTTAAGAACAAAAACAAACAAAACAAAAACATTTTTCCAGCAGAAAGAGAGCGCTTGATGCTGTTTAGGATGAACTCACCGGGGACAGTTGATGGACACATTCGTGAAACATTTTTTTCACCACCTTCACCATCTCTAGCCACTAGGGACAAAAGATCGCACAAGAGTTCACTTGAATGTTGACATATTGCAGGATGAAGAATTGGCCAGTGAAGCTATAAAATCATATTCACTGATGTTTATATGCACAAAGCTTTTTCTAGCTAGAAGAGATTAGCTTTTCTCTAGAAGTGGGCAGATAAACAGGAGACAACTTGAATGATGTGGGAACCACTTGCAGCAAAGATGTCAGGAGATGATGTTGAAGATTGTGTGGGAGCCTGAAGAATAGGTAGGCTAAGACAGGATGAAGATTTGCAATAACAGGGTGAAGAGAATGTTTCTAACCATGATGTTAATGGAAACATTTGTGTTATTTTACCATCAGCAGTAGGACTAAAGAGTCATGTATCAAAGAAAGCCACTTGGCGCTTTGATATAGCTTGAACACGCCCTCTTTATACATATATATATGCCTTCAGGACACTGTATTATCTCTGGTGAAGGCAAATAATTTAGGTAATTGACAACAAAGTACTCGACATACTTATCCACTAACTGTAAAGATAGTCAAGGCCGAAATAATCAGAGCCAGAACGAAGAAAAGAAACAAACATGAGGAAGAAGTTAAGACAAGATATATAAGACAGGAAGCTAAGGAGAACAAGTCGGCCAGGAAGCATGAGGAATATTGCTTGTGTAAAGACAAGATGAGGTTTTTGACCTTTGTGGCAAGAGAACTGAGATAATCAGATACGGCAAGGAGATTTCTGGATGTTGTGTGTGCTTCTGGAAAATATGTCTAGCAGTTTTGAGAGAAGCTTTTAGGCTCTCAAACAACCAGGAAACAGACATTTTACATTAGAACGGGAAATAGTTAATATTAATATTAGTATTAGTATTATTTTATATATTAAGTAGAGACTTTAAGGTTAAACCAGTAGGTGGCAGTATTGCAAATTGTGGATGCCAACCACCATAAAAAAACATAAAGAAGAAGAAGCCAACAACAACGACGACGACCAAGAAGAAGAATAATAACGTCAGGACTACAAATAAAAGGGTAGTGCCTGAGAGTGGAGATACAGTGGAGGGGAGAACAGTGATATTTCGATTTCTGAAAATGACAGGACTTATCAGAGAACTGTAGAAATTTAGGATAGCAGATGTGGGATTAAACCAGGAGGAGGCAGTAATGCAAGTTGAAGTAAGCCAACTGCCCTAAAACACCAAAGAAGAAGAAGGAGATGATGGAACATTTCAACAGGAAACAATATGGCGGCCGACAACGGCTTGTGACCTATGCTTGTAACGAACGTCACCGATTACAGGTCAAGGTAAGCTAAAATATGTTTCTGAAAACATTTCAGGCGAGAAATACGCTGCAGTAACAGAATATTGCTTCATATTTTATCAGCACTGCTAATTAAATTTACAATTGAAGTATTCTTAGCCTCCGTTTTTACAATACAGTAAAGAGAGTGGCTTATGCATCTTGTTCACGGATTTTCGGTTAACAATCAAACAGCGCACTAAAATATGTTCAGCCTTTAAAAGTCATGGAATTAGTAAAAAAATATTGAAAGTTTAGAAAAAGTCATGGATTTTTTGTGTGTAGCCTACTGAAATTGTTGCTGTAATTTTACGGGAATATCCTTTGACTGTAATGTAACATAACAACGTAAGGCCTATTTTCTGTAGATTTTCAAAGTATGGTAGCTCTCATATGTGTCAGTGTGACAAGGTGTCACATTTCTTCACTTTCTCCCCACGTTTTATGTCAGCTAGTAGAAGTTAGGTTTGAATAGAGTTTGAATTTGTCCTGTTTAAAAATGCTAGGCAAGTTTGGCAAAATGGGTCTTGGAAAAGTCATGGAAAACTTTTGAAATTTTGACCGTGAAAATGTGTGGGAATCCTGATTTTAAGAAGAGAAACAGGCAATACAGTAACAGAATCTTGGTTGCACAGTTTTACAGTGTGATTCACAAAGCTTTCTAGTACAAAGAGTTGCTCCTCAGACAAAATTATAAGAAAAAGTTATTCACAAAGCTTCTTAGCCCTTAAGAGTGCTCCTTAGGTGAAAAACCATTAGGAGTCGGGAGGAGGATTTTGGAGAGGCCTTAGACTTTCTTAAACAGAGGAGAAAATGGTGGAAACACAAGGAGGTTGGAGAACTATTATCCAACCAATGAATGACAGTGAGGAAATTAGAGATTATATTGTGCAGGAGTAATGTTTGTAGTTGATCTCACGAGGGATACACATTTTCCGCCCAACCCAATAACACTATGACACCAGAAACAAAAATGATCACAACAATAAGATACTCGGAAAACTGGAAAAATGCAACACTCCAGCATTGATGACTTGTTTGCCTCAACCTTTTATCTTCCCTTAAGATCTGGTATCAATTTTGGCGCCACTTTACGTTTTCCTCCATCTCAACGTTAAGTCCATTGCAAACAATCATCTATTCCCCCCTTCTACCTTAGACTCCACCTTCTCCCTGTGGGAAAAGGAAAGGAATCACATGTTTTCGTGATCTCTACCAGGACGATATTTTCTCTATGTTTTCATCCCTATCAACCAAATATGATCTGCCACGCTCACATTACTTTCGTTACCTTCAGATTCGACACTATTTATCCTCTCAGTTCTCTTCATTCCCCTCACTTCCTGCCTTATCGCCATGGGAGGAACTACTTAAACTTCCAATAGATCAGAAATCTCTTACATCCCGGATCTACTCTTCAATCATGTCCTTTGATAAGAAAACTGCCTTCAAAATAAAACTGGCCTGGGAGGAGGAAATCGGGGTCAAGCTCTCGGATGAATATTGGGCTGGGGCAATGGAAAGGATTAGCACCACCACCTCGTGTGCACGGCTGGGTGTCATACATTTTAAGGTGCTATACAGGCTTCATTATTCTAAAGCTAAACTAGCAGAAATTTATCAGAGTGCAGACAATAGATGTGATAGATGTAGCCATACCCCTGCAAACCTTAGTTATTTGTTTTTCTTTTGTCCTAAATTGCAATCATTTTGGGGTGTCTTTTTTAAAATCCTTTCTGACATCTTAAAAATTAAATTGCAACTAGATCCTTTGACCGCCATATTTGGAGTTCCTGAACTTTTTGCCAATTTATATACCAACCATTTAGATATCATAGCGTTTTCCTCTCTCATTGCTCGAAGGAGGATTTTACTGTCCTGGAAATCACCTGGTCCCCCATCAGCAGCATCTTGGCTCGAGGATATGTTGTCTTTTCTCAAGTTAGAGAAAATTAAGTTCTCTCTCAGAGGCTCTGCTGTAAAATTTACTGCCAGATGGCAACCCTTTTTGTCTTATGTAAACAGCCTCCATAGACTCCCAACTGAGCAGATATAATCGCCTCTTTTATTATTACTTATTTATTCTTATTATTTATTTTATTTTATTTATTTATTTTTGTTGTTTGTTTTCCCTTCCCTTTTTTCTTTCTTTTTTTCTTTCTTTTTGTTTTGTTTTCCTTTTCTTTTCTTTTTTTTGTGGGGTGGGTGGCGGGGTAGGGTAAGTGATGGGACGGTGGGCGGGCGTGAGTGGGTGGGGTTGGGTTTGTACGCTTGGCTAGTGTGACGGTCAGATGGAAGACTTGGGGTTGGAAATGACTGCTTCTGTTTCTTGTTTTATGAGTCCCCGCCTCCGGTGTTATGGAGGTTGGCAACTGAAAAAGTGACATACTAACCCCATTATGAATAATAATATTAATATTATTTTGAATAATATCCTGTGTCACGCCAATTTTCTGTTGAGTTGTATGTCATGTGTCATATGTTTGTACACGCCCTTTTTTTATATATATGTGGGGAAAAAAATCAATAAAAAACTGTAACATGTTTGCCTCAACCTTCCATCAGAAGAGTGATCACACAATCAGTGAGAACATTTTCACAGTCTCATAATTAGTTCAGGTCATTTCAGGTGTCTCTGACAAGTCACACCTAGCAATTGGGTCAACCACACCTCCCCACTAAGGTAAACATTTCTGTCCCTTCCTTGCTCAGAGTTGCTCTGAGAACTTTCCTAAATCACTCATTCTAGGACTCCTTCCTTAAAGATTTTAGTCTAAGTTAGGAGCTCTCTGAGAGTATTCTCAGAATGTTTCTGAATACGGCCCCTGAGTGTTGTCTTAGTTTTGTTTATCATAGTCTGTTTACGCATTCCCACATTGTTATGATACTAGTTTAAAATCAGCAAAAGTATGCCTTTGAGACCTTGTGTTAGCTTGAATACTCCCCTATCATGTATTCAAGAGATGTGTTTTGCATTTAGTAATTTCTCTGGTAAAAGCCAAAACTGCCATTGCATCGAAAACAGTTACTGGGACAGAAGTCAGCTGACAATAAAATTACTCTATACTTGTTGACCAACAATAGGTTCACATTTTTTCAAGTTTGTCTGTCTTAAAACAGTAGTGGTTAATGCTCAGTACAGATCAGCAGGTATGTAATGTGTGCATGAAAACTAGATCAGATCAAGAGGGAGATTATTACCAGGAGGATGGTACAGGAAGATGCTTTTTGTTATCAGGTCTTTGTTCAGCTGCAGCTGACACTCATATTCTCCTTTGCTTCCCAGAGAAACGGTCTCAGAGAGTGTGGTGAAGGGCAGAGCAGCACCAGCATCTCCTGGAGCAGAGTCAACAGGTTGGAGTTTGCAGCCATTGTGAGAAATGGACAAAAGAAGTCCGGCATCCCGGGTCACGTTTACTTCACACGAGAGCAGAGAGTCATTGTGACTGGTGAGGTTAAACATCATGGTTTCTGGAAAGAGATGCAGGCAGATACACAGGTATGTACACAGCATGTGGAGGCACACAGAGCCTGTTTATACCTGGTATTAAAATGCATTTTGCTGATCTGTACACAAGTGTAGAGCTGAGACACATCGCCAATCACACTTGTGTCTGTCATGGGTCTTCAGCTGACTGCTTGTGCTCAGATTTTGTCACTGCCTGCGTCACTAAGGCTAAAGGGTAAAGGGGTCCGGTGCACAGTTATAACGTCCACACTCTCCCTAGCTGCTCAATAGCATGCTCGCTAGTCACATTAGCGGTTGTGTCAGTGCAGCTGGAGATATTGCTGTCTGCAGAATCAAACACATCTACTTCCTTAGGGCAAAAAAATGATACTTTGTCCAACTCACCATAAAATGGATATGTTATAAAGCATTAACATGCTGTCACCAAAACAACCACCTCGTCTTGCGTTGATGACGTAGTCTTTGTTGGAGACACATCAGGATGCATTAGCATTTACTTTGCAGAAGATATGTGGTCAAATGTATCTCAGATCACCTTTGCGTGTGATTTTAGTGATTGGATCGCAATGCGTCTTGGTGGTCATTTACACTGGCATTTAGCGATGTTCTCTTGTGATCGGAGCACCTAATACTTATGTTAATACCAGTAACAACAGTCTCACAGACACTTGTATTGCAGGTTTTGTCTATTTTCATTAAGTTGTTCCCTAACCGCTAAACTCAGAGTCCCCGCCATGCACAGCCATGACTACTATGAAGAAATGTTAATGCACATGAGAAACTTGATGTAAATACTAGAAAAATGCCTTCATGTTTTTCCCTCCATGTGAGGATATTTGGATGGCAATATATTGGACACAGAAAATCTAAGACCTTATATTTACCATAAACCATCAGTAAAGTGTCATTTCCTGTCCTCCTGAAACGGTCATCCTTCTCTGTTGTGACAGAGACTTTACACTGGTACTTCCCACTGTCAGCCCACTGGACATTCTTGAGGCGTATGGACTTGTTTAAAGTGTTTGGACTGGTTTCCAGAAGGTTGACACGTCCCATATATTCATCACTGGGGAGCCACAGTCTGCGATTGTCATTGCCGTCCTGTGTGAAGTACCAATACAGAACCGCTGGGGTCACCATTTTCACTTTGTTGGAAAGACTTAGATGACATGGCAGTGTAACATCACGACCCAGAGCAGCGGTAAGGACAGAAGACTGGTGGACTGTGACCTGAGAGAGGGTACCTGAAACATAGGTATAAAAATAAAACAATGACAGGATGTTGGGTAACCATATTACTTTCCTGCCCAAAGAAGCCTTCACAGTATCTTTCTCAGAAATGCTCCATCTCCACCTGTGTTATTCTTTTGAATTGTTTGGTAAGTATTGTGAATATAGCTAAAGGCAGCAACTGGCTGAATGTAAGTAACTGCAACTCAGTCGCTAGAAAAAATGTTTGCATTGTACGTTTCTGCTAACCATGGATACGTGACAGTTGCACACTATATTGTAGCAGATAAGTTGAGACGTGACAATGCTATGGTTAACATGTGGTTAGGTTTTAGCACAAAAAAACGTGGTCATGTTTAGGAAAATATGTTTTAAACAGTGGTTTTGGGGGCACTGTCCCAGCAAATGCAGCAATGTCTCTGTGAAAAACATCCACTTTTTGTGGCACTATTATGGCAGGAAACACAGCAGTCATAAACTATACACAGTCTATTGTATGTTAACATTGGACTATTTTAATTATTGAAGTATTTAGCAACAGGACTTGTGGTAAGTGGGATGTGAAATAACATCTGTACAGATGTGAAGCCCTGACTATATCTGACTGATCTTCAATGAAAGCTGTTGTCTTGTATTTCTTTCCTCTGAAAACATTAACCTAATAGTCAACACAATTTATTAAGCCTGGGTAGTTGAGGGGAAAGATATGTAGATCTCTGCAGCAGAAAACTGATATGATGCTGATGTTCATGACAGTTCATGTTAAATGGAGGTTGAACCATGAACGTAAATTACAGATTGCCTGTAAGGCATTTTAGTAGGTCACTCTGTCATAAGTAGAACAGTTGGAGATTGCAAACTAAATGATATATCAGTCTGGTACATTTTAATAAATCCACATCAGATCTGACCAGATGAGTGTTTCTGTGACTTCCTGTACAGACTGAAGGCTGCGGGAAACTGTCTGACTACACCGCAGCTTTTTGTCACTGCCCCCTGCTGCAGCCACCTGATCTTGTCCACTTTCGAGGTGAGGCGCATTTAAAATGAGCCTATTGTCTTGGTAAAAAAACCAACCGCTTTTTGTGACACTATACCAACAGGAAATGCAGCAATGTCTCATTAAAAAAAAAAAAAAAACTTTTCGTGGCACTATGGGGTGCTAAAAAAACAACTGGTTGGTCTGCAGCTTGACAGGCGTCTCGCTTAAGTGTCATGCCGTCTGCCTTCCTCTCCACCTTCTGATGACAAAGTCCGCTCACATATCATATATTTCACTGTAGAAACGTTGATATGATACATATGAAACTTACAAATATAATGTTATCGTGCCGAGCTGCAAGCAAGGACCTCGATGTTTCTACATGTGAATTTATAGTTTTTATGGGGAATGTGACCAGTTAATGTTCAGCTTAACTGAGAAAACTGTTTGGGATTTCTGATCATTTGACAGCTATAGGATCACTTACATACATAGATTACTGAGGGAATGTTTTTTAACTTGAAGTTTGGGGTTCTGCCATCTTTTCAGAAACTGGACCCAAAAACAAAAAATTCAAATGTAGATGAAGAGATGCACAGCTCAAGTCGAGCAAGAAACTGCGACCAAAACTACGACCAAACCTCCCCAGACATTCTCTCTTTTGGACTCAACTAATTAACATTCAAAGAATGAAGAAGTGAAATTACACTAACAGTAAAAAAAAAAATCCCTCAGTGGTGTGAGTGGGAACTTTTCCAGCTTCGATATAATAGTTTTCTTGTTTTGGGCTAGAAGGAGGATATGTGTACTTCCTATGTTGGCTTTAGCTTTCAGTTGCTGAGGTTCCCAATTCCAAAACGTTGGTGTACAACAGCCAAACACTTACCAAAAACCTGTCAACTTGTCAAGTAAAAGTTTACACATGACAAGTTTAACTTTTAATAGTGTTCGTCCAAAGTTGCTGCATAATAAGATTTTAGAAAAAAAGGTTATCTTAATTTATAATGACGAAAACTCTGTCTGTGGGTGTGTCTGTGTCTGTTCCATGTTTTTCCTCCTCACTGACTTGGTCAATCCATGTGAAATTTGGCACAGTGGTAGAGGGTCATGGGAGGATGTGAATGAAGCAAAATATTACATCAATTGGCCAAAGGGGGGCGCTATAGCAACCAATTGTAATTGCAAACTTTGAATGGGCATATCTCATGCCATGTATGTCGTAGAGACATGAAACTTTGCACAGAGATGCCTCTCCTCATGAGGAACAAATTTGTCTCAAGAACCCATAACTTCCAGTTATATAGATTTTCTGCCATTTTGAATTTTTTGAAAAACACTTAAAATCAATCTCTTCCTAGGAAGTTTGAGCGATCTGCATGAAACTCAGTGAACATAATCTAGGGACCAATATCTAAAGTTCCCTCTTGGCAAAAGTTGGAAAACTTACTAAAACTGAGCTTCTATAAGGCAATGAATATTGCGGAGGGCGTGGCTCATCACATAAAGGTGTATAACATCTCAAGGGTTTCACCAATCACCACGCAACTTTGTAGGCATATGACCACACATAATCTGAGGGGACCCCTCCATTATTGACCCCATCAAACAAAATGGGGGCGCTGGAGAGCTAATTTCTTATCTAGGCCTAACCGCCATATGGATTTTTACTAAACTTGGTAGATATGTAGAACAGGACGCCTCAAGGTGACTGGAGAAATTTAACTCTAATTGGCAACTGGGTGGCGCTATAACAACAGAAAATTGCTTCAAAATGGCAAAAATGCGACCGATTGCTGTGGCTCCCCCTGTGGACCAATGTTGTTGTTTGTTTTTCTAATTTTTGGTATGACTAAGTCGTGGTATGGTATGCTGTACATAATCATGGAAACTGTCAGTGTGTCATTCTGTCAGTCAGTCATTCTGTCTGTCCCACGTTTTTCTACTCACTGACGTGGTCAATCTATGTGAAACTGTGCATAGGCATTGAGGATTGGCATAGGTAGAAGGTGACAAAGCTACCAATGGGTATGGACTAGTAAAGCTTTATCAAGGAAGACAAAACCTTTGAGTATAAAAGAATGATACAAAGAGAATGTGAAGGCCTGATGCATAGTTTCATATGTAGTGGTAATAATTAAATTATCTCGGGCATCACATAACCACATAACCGCCATGTTCTTAAATTGATTCCTCCCCCCCCTGTTTACTGTCTGCCTTGAAACTTATAAAGAAATATTTCACTGCTGGACAGATGTTCTTTTCATAAACTGGGCCCTCTGTGCAGTAGAAATGAGCACATTATTTTGTGAGGTGCTATATGACAAGAGAAAACAGAGGAAAAAGGTTTTGGCATTCGCTTTTTCTCAAGAGGTAGAAAACCCATAACTACCAGAATGCACTGTGCCGCATCAGACCAGTAAACACTCCTGCTGGTGGTTGATGTAATGTGAGCTTGGTCAATTTTCAACCAGAAACAATATGGTGGACAGCTGAGGTGAGAAATGGACAATGCAGTAACAGAATCTTGGTTCGTATTTGATTAGCACTGCCTAATTTTACCGCCTTTGATTTTACAACACAGAGGAAACAGTATGCCATCTCCTTCTTGTTCACAAATTCTCGAATTGCAGCCAAACAGCATACTCTAAAATATGTTTCAAAGAAATTGTATGCAAGAAGTGGGCAATACAGTAACAGAATCATGTTTTATATTTGATCAGCACTGACTAGTTACACTGTTTAATCGGAGCTTGATCTGTGTTCAGGGGGTGGGGGCAGCTCTCTCCCTCATCTCTCGTTCTGCTTCCATACTCTTTGTGCCCATGGTAGTGGGCATACAGCAATGCAGAAGTACAATCTGTCGTTTGAGCAACAGCCCAGGAGCCCAGTGGATTTGAGCTGGGAGATGAGTAGGGAGATCTGGGTGCTGATAGGATGGAGGGAAGTTTCAGCTCAGATAGCCTTTAATCCCTTTAATCACAAAGTGCAAAACATAAATTTTAGATCAAATTTATTTTGCTACCCACACGCTTTGTAGACTTTCACCACAAGTCAAAAGATATCACAAAAAAGTCCAGAGATGGAGAAGAATTTAGTTTGGTAAAAATGGTTCAACCAAGGTTAATGTTGGCCCATAGATTTTTGTTATATCCACACTTCTGTTATCACATCTGAACAAAAAAGAGTTATAACAGAAATAATTTTAACACACTGCCTTGAGTCTCTTACATCCACTGATGTTCTTACATTTGGGCTTCTCACTCCTTGGATTCATCATATGCAGAACTAAAACAAGTTGTTAGAGTCGAATCTGTCTTCTTCATCTAACCTAAAGCTTGTTGTTGTTCTTGTTCCATATTTCTAAAAAACAACACTAGAGAGTTCATATTAACACACTTGTGTCAAGACCACAATAAAGACACCAATTTTTAAAAAAAAAGATACCTGAAAGACACTCAATCACTTAGACAACAGTCAGATTTGAGAACTAAACTGAAATTGTCTGCAAATGAGCCTGCAAAGCATTTATGATCAAACACACTGTTTTGAACTGCAAAATGAGTAAATTCCCTTGAATTCTTTAACAGCTTAGGATCTCCATCACAAATACACGCACATTTTTCATCTGCAAATCAAATATCTTTATAAATTGTACCTGAGACCATAATGTAGAGAAACATCTGTTGTGTCAGTCCCCATTTCATCACTGTGAAGCTGTGATGCATCTCAGACAAAATTATCTTTGACATGTCTCTCCTGAAAGACCAAGTTAATTTCCTGTGCATGCAAAATTTAAGTACACGCAGGCAAGTGACACACCACTTCCTCAGAGGCTGGGTTTAAATACCAATCTACTGAGGCTTTTAAAATGTAAACAAATGTAACGTGCAGGTTTACATTCTCAGCAGGGAGTCTGATGGTATTTCTTAACTTCTGCAAAGAATTCAAGATTTTTTTAATCAAATGCAGTAAATGTATTCTCAAAAATCACAGTATGGGATTGAAACTGAAAACACAGTAACAGGATGTGGTTCTTTGGTTTTGAAACAGAACAGGACATTTTACACATCTTTTGTTTTATAAAATTGTACAATAACAAAACAGTCTCCATACTTCTGCTCCTACTCTCCTACTACTTCTGGAGCTTTCTACTCTATCACATAGTCTTCATGAGCAGATGAAGTTTGTGTATCTGTCATATGAAATTCTCCATCATATGATGTCTTAAAATTTGAGCTTGATAGTTCATTTTTGATCTTGAAAACAACAGTCAGCCAAAAGAATCTCCACCAAAGTTCCACTTACTTGCTTTTTCGGGAGCTTCTGACTTTATTGCAAGCAAATAGGTGGAGATTGCTGTGTCGACTGTTGTTTACAAATCAAGAATTATCTCTTGAGCTCATTTTTTTCAGGCCAATGTGAAGAGGTGTAGATTTTTCAGTCTGCTGCTGTTTCAAGGTCAAGAATAGATTTTCAAGGTGAACTGGAGGGAATAACAATTTCCCAGCATGCAGGGCAATAAAGGGTCTATCAACTGCTAGACGTAAAGTCTGATGCACTGCTGACAGACAATGATGCGCTTTTTCCATGTGATCTCCCACACTAGAAAATATGAATATATGGTTCTAGTGTAATCATCTGTTCTTAATACGTATCAATTGATTTTCAGTTATGCCTTGAATGGAAAACAAGGTGGAGGATGTGCAGTAAGACATTACATTGCAGAGGTGTGAAGAGCCCCCTGGCTCTGCAACAGGATATACATAATACGTTTTTGCACATCCGCTTGCACTCTTAGGACATGCTGGGTCTGTGTCACACCTGCCTGTGGTGAAGTTGAACACTCTAGATTCAACCAAGTCACCAGAATAAACGTTAGCATTTTACATTTTTGCAAACCACAGATACGTTACATTTGTATGTTATAATAGCAGATATGTTAAAATGAAGGTCACAGTGTTGTAACCCTGGTTCTGTTAGCGCAGATGGAACCCTCTTCTGGACTCTTTGGGTAATACTCTCCTTTAATCACAAGCACGCCTTCGCTCACTGAAGTTTGCATAATCGTAGCTGGACAATCAGGACAGACCTACCTGATTATGTGTGTAGCCCACAGTATATAAAGGAGACGTACGACAACATCAGCATCCACCACTCTTCAACGAGCAGTTTAGGAGCAACAGGGCTCCTAGGTAGCCTGCCCACTCCTTTATAACCTAAACCCATCAGCCAAAAGATTAAAACCACTGACAGATAAAGTAATCAGTGTAGGCCACTGCAGCAGGGAATAGTATGCAGCCAAACTGGGTGAAGCTATGGCCTAACCTTGCAGGGGTCGAAAGACAAGCAACAGACTTCCTGCACACCATATTTCCTGGGTCATCAAAGAGCACATAAACATGTAGGTGTGTCATACGTAGAGGAGAGTCATATATATTGTCGGCTCTGTAAGTGTTCGGATAGGCATTACTTGATTGGCTGGCTATGTATGCAGATTTCAGTGGGTGAATCCGTGCTTGTGATTGTGGAGGAGAATATTACCCTTTACCCAGTAAAGGGTGGAGCCTGTGTGAAATAGAACTCTCTCTTTCTTTAGGTTCCAACAACGCTGTCGTTAATGTGACATTAGGATTTTGGCACAAACCCATTGGTTATGGTTAGGACAAGATCATGATCTGGCTTAGAATACCTGCTTAAAAATCCTCAGTTTCTGTGACCTAAAACTCAGTTTGCATAGGTGAGAGGCCAAAACATAAAGAAAAATATCTGTTCACAAAAATATCTGTGAACATGTAGCTGAGGAGCAGAGGTGTATAGTAACGAAGTAGATGTACTTCGTTACACTACTTAAGTAGTTTTTTTGAGGATTTGTACTTTACTTGAGTTTTTTTTTTAGTCAAGACTTTTACTTTTACTTTACTACATTTAAAAGTTAAAAAAATATACTTTTACTTCTTTACTTTGACATTTGCCATCTCGTTACTCGTTACAAATTAAAATAATCAAAGAGATATCTGGAATGCGCGGGTCCGAGAGGACGAGAAGAATCACATACGGTACTCTCGCGAAGATTAAGATGAAGGGCGGGATGCGCGGGGCGGCAGAGATCTGTAGCACTGTAAACATGGCAGCCGCAGAACATGTCGACAACGAGGGGGAGACAGAAGACGGTACAGCTTCGGCAGAAGACGACGGTCACCCGTGGTCATACCTGGCAACAATGTTCAGCTACCTCGGGATGGGGGTAAATCCCAAAACCTACTGAATGAAGTGCATGTTGTGCCTTCCAAAGTGCCACGAGATAAAGGCGTTTAACAACTCTCCATCCAACCTTAAGAAACACATTGAGGTAAGTGAATTAAGTAAGTTAATCGCTGCCAATGTCATGTCATGTGGCAGGAGGAGTATAAATATTAGTGCTGGGCCGTTAACGAGCGTTAACGACGCCGTTACCGATGGCCGGTAACGGTGTTACCGACGGTCGTTAACGGCCCAGTACTAATAAATATGTGCTAATAGTTTTACATAGTTTTAGCCAACATTTTGGCCTTTTCGTTAGCCAACATTACGTGCTAGTAAGAAGCAAGTTGCTAACGCTATGTGCTAATAACATAAGCAACTTGCCTGTAGATAATATCTTGCGGAAAATTGTTCTGCAGCAGTGTCAATAAAACAAGGTTAGCATCTTAACTTACTCAAACGAGGCAGTTTTCCTCCTGCATGATACATTTTTAATATCAAGTGCTTCACCTTTTTATGAAAAATACACAATCAAATCATACAAGATCAGTAACTTGAAGTTAAGCATTGGGTTATTGTTTGTTGTTGTGTGTTCATAGGAGCTGTAGTAAAATAGCATGCCGTTCAATAAAATGGCTTTGTTTTTGTTTTTTAAATTGTATTTGCTGTACAGCAATTAGATGTCCAAGCTCAGTGTGCTGTATTATGTTTTAGCTTTAAACAATTTGGTATTTTTGAAAGATAAAATATAGTTGACAGTTGACCAACATTTTTTTTTATCAATGTTGGACATGCCCACAAATGGGACACCAGGGTGAAAGTGGTTAGAACAATCCAGACCTATCATTGTGGTAACTGTTGAATGATGTCTTGAGTATCATTTAAACTAATATTGTTATTTCTTTTACTTTTGTGTTTTTCATGTAGAGAGCACATCCACACCATCTCAAAAAAAAAATATGAGCAGCTGACTTCACAGAAAAGAAAGAGGGCTTCGGAAGCTGGGACCTCCACCATCAAACAGACCACCTTGCTGGATACCCGATCCATATCTCAGAGTGCAGTTGACAGGGCCGTTGTTCAGTATGTTGTCAACGGGCTCCAGCCATTGTCAACTGTTGAAAATGAAGCCTTCAGAGAGCTTCTCACAGATCTCCTTCCTACTGCCAAAGTCATCACACGGGTCACCCTGAGATCAAGGATTGAAGATTTAGCAAAGACAATGAAAAACGTGTTAACTGAGGAGATGAGTAAAGTGGATCACATCGCCACCACTACAGACTGCCGGTCAGTTAGGAGAAGGAGATTCCTTGGTGTGACTGCCCATTGGGTGAACCCTACAGACCTAACTAGACGATCAGCAGCCCTAGCTTGCAGACAGCTAAGAGGTTCCCACACCTTTGATGTTTTGGCCACCGCACTCAATGACATCCATTCTGAATATGGCATCAGGAACAAAGTTGTGAGGACAACAACCGATAATGGCTCCAACTTCCTGAAGGCTTTTCAAATTTTTAGTGTGGACAAAAACAATAATGAAGCAGAAGAGGAAGAGAAAGAGGATGAGGAAGGGAATAAGATGGAGGAGGGAGTGGAATTTGTTGACGTGACTTCGGTCCTAGATGAGAATGATGGCTTTGAGTTTGAGCTTCCAAAACATCAACGATGTGCTTGTCATCTCCTCAACTTAGTGTCTACAGTTGATGCTGAAAAAGCAACAGCCAACGATGGATACAAAAAACTGCAACGCTCAACATTCAGCAAGTGTTATGGGCTGTGGAATAAGTGTGGAAGATCCTGCCAAGCAGCTGAAGCTGTGGAAGATGCCTGCTCCCTCCAGCTGCTACGACCAAACGCCACCAGGTGGAGCTCCATGTTTATGGCTGTGGAAAGGCTCCTCAAGATTCTGAGAGAGAGAAGGGAGAGCCAGCTTTGAGAGAGATCTGTGTAGAACTGAAGGTTCCAATGTAAGTTTGAATTATGTATTTATCTATTTTTTTTATTTTTGGGTACAATATTCATGCATAATTGTGAAACAGTGGTTTGTTTTCTCCCTAACAGGTTCCATCCAGTTGAGCTCACTTTCCTCAAAGAGTACTACACCACCATGAGCCCTGTCGCCCAGTCCATTAACATCCTCCAAGGAGAAGTGGAAGTCCAGATGGGATGGCTTCTTCCGACTATTTCCCTGATGAGCAGCAAACTGGAAAAAATAAAGATTGCACTGAAGCACTGCAAGCCGTCGGTTGAAGCCATTCAAGTGGGCATCCAGAACCGTTTTGGTGAAATGTTAAGAGACCCTGAATTGGTTGCTGCAGCGATTCTCATCCCAAAATTCAAAACGGCCTGGATCCAAGATGATGCTACACTGAAAACTGGTAAGACAACATGGAGAAAATATTCATTAAATTACAAATTTAATGTACGTTTACTACATTTATGTTATTTTATTACTCATCGAATAGAAGTTGAGCCAATATCTAAGATGTCTAATTGTCAGAGTCAAGACTTTAAATTTGTGATTCTCTCCTTATCTATTCCCTGAATTTGTGAAAGTAGGCAATCTGCAAGCTCACACTGCCTTGGTTGTAGATCTGTTATTTTCACAATTTGTCTCAACTTTTTTTCTATTTTATTTCTTTTTTTGTGTGCTAATTTTGGCATTTTGTTTCTGATAGTGTTGTTAGTCAATGTAATATTATTTATTCCTTTAGAATTATGGAAAATGTCATAAATGTAATTAAATTTGTCCAATAAAAATGTGACTGTACTAATGCTAGTGTCACCCTCCTTGTGTTTCAGGGTTGGACTACATCAGGGAGCAGTTGGAGGATCCTTCCATTTCAGCAGATGCTGGATCTGGCTCATCTGATGAGGGAGACTTCTTCCACATCCTGAAAAGTTCCCACAAAACACCAAGCGCCACCAAGCAGCTTGATTCGTACCTGGCCTACTCAACAGATGACATCAAGATTCTCAAGACGTTTCCTGTGGTTCTCAAGTTGTCTGTCAAACTCAACACACCTCTGCCTGCTTCTGCAGCTTGCAAAAGGCTGTTCAGCATAGCAGGTCTCATCTTCAGCCCAAAAAGAGCACGGCTAGCTGCGGACACTTTTGAAAATCAGCTTCTGCTGAGGGTGAACCGCAAGTTCAACTTCTCCACTTGAACCAGAAAGTTTGTGTGTGTGGTAGTGTGCCTCAGTTCATGAGGATTCCCCCAACATAGTTAAAAAGTGAAAAAGTGGTCCTTGTGTTAAATTTTGCAAGACATTGTTTATTTTTTGAGTTGTATTCTATACCACATTTCATTCACCTGAAAAAGTGAAAAAAAAAACAAGGGGAGAATAATTTTTGGTTGTTTTGCTTCTTTTCATGCGTACTATAAAATACTTGTACTTGTACTTTTACTTTTGATACTTGAGTATATTTTTTCACAAGATACTTTTGTTACTTAAGTACATTTAATGTGAGCTACTTTAAGACTTTTACTCAAGTAATTTTCTTATAGGTGACTTTAACTTTTACCAAAGTCATTTTCAGTTATGGTACTTATACTTTTACTTAGTTATTTTTTTCAAGTACTTTATACACCTCTGCTGAGGAGTGGGAGAGTGTCAGTGGATAGCCGTGCCCACACCAAACAGAGACTGACAGGGGGAGACAGGAGACCCAGAGGAGGAGGGAAACAGGGAAACACAAGTCTGTAACAGAGACATGGCCCTGGGGCTTATATTTGCTGTGTTGCTCCCAGTTTACAATGCAACAGACTAGCTTTTTGTTTGTTTTGTCATTTGAGTGAGACCATCCATCAGCTGCAAAGGACAGAGAGTTTTTGTGTTAGATACCACATGTGTGTGTTGGCCCCTCTGTCTGTCTCTTATTCTTTTGTTAGCCCATTGCTCCTCTATTCTCTCCCTCCTCACCTGTCCACCCAGCAAGGTGTAATTAGAACTGATAAATTCGGGCTGATAGCTTTGATTGCACAGCCACTGTCACTTTAGAGTAAACAGTACAGAGCAATATTGACTCTCTCAAACACAACTTATCTCACCTGCCTCCTATTTACCCAGCATGCAACATGTTCTGGACAGGAACAGTTAAGGGACAGGGTGACCTTATCCCCACTTTTACTTACTTCTCCTCAATACAGGATAATAGGATAAAGGATTCAAAATGGTGTTTTTGTAATGTGAAGTTATGGCCCCATGTTGTGGAGTAATTAGTCTAGTATTAAAATCAGTAGGCTGGATGTGTGTTTTCAGGTGGGATATTTCTTTCAGGCAATATTACTCATCAATTTTATTTTATGATAGCCACCATCTACATCTGTATCTTCAATAGTGTGCCGTATTTTGACCTCTACTTTCTAAGCATAGTAGTTCTTTGTCAGAGGTTTTGATATTTAGAGAGCATGGTAGAGAAGGCTGCTAACGCTTATCTGATAAAATGACCCTCAACTGCCTCGGCTAATGTCACTGAACATTTGTTTTCTTGATATTCTTGACTAGTCATTTAGGTCAATATTCGTAAATAAGATTTTTGTTTCATTAAAAAAACATAATCTGTATCAAAAGCCCTATAGGTAAAACTCTGAATTTAGTGGTACCACCCTCTGTCAGTTTAAATTGCAGTCTGTAGACAAAATGACAGATGAGGTCCACACACCTGCAGAGAGGAGTGTATTAATTTAATTTGGTGGACATACAGAGTGAGTGGCCATTAAGAAAACACACAGAGCCTGTTTATCTCTGGTATTAACATGCGTATTTGGTGATTTGATCACAAGTGGACAGTGTAAATGACCACAAAGACGCATTGTGATCCCATCACTCAGACCACTTCTTGAGGTGGTCTGGGATACATTTGACCATTTGATACATTTGTTCTTTTATAGCGTAAATGCTAATGCATCCTGATACGCACCTGACAAGGTCTTCGCCACCAATACAGGACTCTGTGTTTTAAGCTCTATAAGTTGCCGTTTTATGACGATATGGAGGCAGTGTTGTGTGACCGCCCATCGTTTTGCCCTGTGGAAGGAGATGCGTTGGATTCTGCTGACAGCAGTATCTCCAGCTGTACCAACATGATGCTAATGTTACTAGCTAGCATGCTAGCAAGCATCTAGTGCAGTGGTTCCCAAATGGCCCAGCCACCGGGTCCAGATTCCAGTCATTAGTTCAAGGTCCATGCAGTTTAATGTATTCAGCATCATGCTTGTGTTTGGCCATGGCGTTGAGCTAGTTTGCTCTCACTGTTAAGTAGCTGTCCATTAGTCACTCACTCTACAACAGGACACGATGCTGTAAAGTAAAAGCTCTGTTCCAGTAATTCACTGTACTTAAAAGCAAAGTGTGTTTTTTAACAAACTTGACATCTTTGCGAGTCACTTGCAGTCCATTCATAATGGACCCGTGACCCACGTTTGGACTGTGACCCACCAGTTGGGAACCACTGATCTAGTGAGAGTATGGATGTAATAACCAGAGGTGGAACCTGGTTATTGTTTTGCAAGTCACAAGTAAGTCTCAAGTCCTGCGCTAATGTCCCCTTACAAGTCCGAAGTCCTAAACTTGAGTTTCGAGTCTTAAACAAGTCGTAATGCGCTGTTAACCAACTGTAATGTCATTTAAACATCATGTTAATTAAGCATTAGCTCCTTATGTTAATACTAGCCACGACTTACTGTTGTCTGTGCAACTTCAAATGTCGAACGAAGTTGGACGTTGTCGCTGCAGTTTATACTGCAGTTCATTTTTTGAACACCACATAGTTTTTGTATGTGAACAAAATTATCTTTGGTGTAATGTTTTTTCAGCTGTCAGTCAGTAACATAACGTTAGTTCTTCATGATTCTCTCTTACAACTTGACTGAATGTTGTTGGACTGGTTCAAACAAACTGGATCTAGGCAATTAAGTGTTGACTTGCTGGACTTCAGAAAATGAAGGGAAATTAATTGCCTCATGGCACACTTTTTAAATGACATACTTTTTCATTCTCAGGCTTGGTGGAAGGCATTTAGTACTTTCAAAAGACAAGCCGTTGTCATCCCATCTTGTCAAATAATACTGCTTTTTTTAGTCGGTCTAAACATCAAAATATGAACAGCGAGATACTCTCCTTCGTTGATTTTGGACGTTACGAACGGTGTCTCAGTTGATGCTTGTTACATACATTGTGTCCTTCAGTCAGTTTCTGCTTCTCAAAATTGACTTAGTACATAGGTAAAACACTGTTTTTATGTTTGGTAAGAAAATCTGAACACAAGTGGACAGCCTGTAACTGTACCATTTAGTCTACAGGAGGAGGAGGAAAAACAACCACAGTGGACATGCTGACACCATTGACTCTCCTCTGGTGTTGATGCTACACTCATACTACGGCTTAGCTGGGATTGGTGTCAGTTGTGACTGCTGATTAACCCCAGATGCAGGCTGTTTTCTCCCTGATGTCTTCTTCCTTTGTGGTTGGTTTTGTGGTGCTGCAGGGCGTCACTTAAAGTCTGGTCTGGTGGCACAGCTGTCAGGTTGAGGATGGTGCATGCTTTTATGAGTTCTCCTGTCTTTTCTATGGGTACATTTGACTGTCAGATCATAGTTATATTGCAGCGGAAATGATGGCTAATTTTCTCTGGACTAGTAAAGCCAGAGATTCTCAGTTAATGCCTACTATATTAAGGCTATCAACCGTGAATGACTTGATGGCCAACAGTAGACTGTAGCTGTGTAGTGCAGCAAATGGATGGAGTTCAATGTCAGGTAGACTGGTACAGTAGGAATGACATTGGTCTGTCTTAACCTTCACTGTTCCTCTGCTCTTTACTCCAATCAGTTTATCAGGAAAAGAAACGTGCAGAGGGGAGATAAGAGATACCAGCACAGCTTATGATACCAGTGTATTTATGTGTGTGTGTGTGTGTTGTGTGTGACCTGTGTAGGGGTGACATTGTTGCTACCTGAGGTACCTTTTTACGCAGGCAGTCGTACTCAAGTGCGTCTTTAAACACAATATGTGCGTGTGCAAGGTGTCCAAAGGTATTTGTGCGCATGTGCATATGAAAAGGGGAGTTGTCATGTATAAAAGGCTTTTCCAGAAAATCTTTCCTGTTTCTGACCATCTTGTGTGTGTGTGTGTGTATGAGAGAGGGAGAAACAGGGTGCGTGTTTGGGACTGGACCCTAACTGACAGCCAAAATTTCGGGGACCAAGAAGAAGGATCGAGTGGTCTGGACCTCCATTGATTTAGGAGAGCAGTCCCCTATCACACCTGCAACCATGAGTAAAAAGGTAGGAGACCCTGCGGATTAGCTGATGATTATTTATCTTGTTTATAATTGGTTGGGCTTTCTAGTAGATTATGGACCTTAACTTTTTTATTACTCATTTGTTTCAGTTTCAAAGTCATATATATTATATTACATTCTAATTGTATTACGTGTAGATTTTGTCATAAAGGTTATACTTAGTTATTGATTGTCAAATGAAGGTCATTCAACTGTTGGTGAATCACTATAAATTCAGTCAGCGAATCAAGCTACAAACTCTCACTTTTTAATGTCTGCACATGTAAATAAAGTAAAAAAAATTGACCACAGTAAAAACAACTAAAATGCATTTCCTGCGATCAGAGTGGACATAATGTACTTCAGTCTGTGAAGTGTCTTTTTGTTTATTTACTGCAAACCAGATTTGTATGCAAATGTGTTTAAATGCAAATCATGATGCAGACATTTTAATTTCATGAGCGCTTAGAGTGGTCCCATATTCACATGTAGTGCAAACAGTCTCTCTGACGAGCACAGAGCAGATACATGCTACATTTAGATTTCCTGTATCAGTGTAATGTGGTACAACTTCCTCACAGAAAAGAAGCAAAAAAAAAAGAATCATCTAGCATGCAACCAAAATCAGCTGCAATACTCTCAGATCTTTACATTTAAAAGCTGAACACCCCCTGACACTCAGCCACCTACCTCACAGTACCTCTGCCCAAAAAGAGTTACAAAACTTGTATTCCTACTGCAGTAACCTTTCTAAACAACACCAAATAGACTGTCACTACTTTTTAATGCAGCTTTGCACACCTGCTCTCACATTTACATAGCTGTTTGTGTTTCAGTGTAATTTATGAGTATTTCATAGATGTATTTTTATGTTGTTCATGACACCCTAACCTAAGACAATTTTCTCTCACGGATAGACAAAAAGGCTTTTTAATCTCAAATCTTGACTATAATTGTTTTGCCAATCGCTGTCTGTGTTCAGGACACGTACGACATGTTTGAGATGGATGGAGATATGGACAAGAAGAAGAAGAAAAAGATGAAGAAGAAGGAGAAACTGGAGGGCATGAAGAAAGAAATGGATATAGTAAGTAAAGACAGAAACCTAGTGGTGTGAGAATATGTTGTAATGATTTCTGTGCAGTTACAACCAACCAGCTATGAATGCATCACCTTGATTCACTCCCATATGCCCTTTAAAAGTTTGGGTTCTGAATTAATGTTGCGATGTGTCTCCCCCTGCAGGATGACCATGAGATTACAATTGAAGAACTTGAAATGAGGTACAACAGTAGTACTACCAAGGTGAGACGTTTCTTCCACGATGACTGTCCGTCTTCAGTCTGTCTCTTTTTAGTGTCTTTTCACTTAATTCTCCTTTATGTTATACAGTTACTTCCTCCTCTCTTCAACCATATCCAACACTCCCCCTTTGTTCTCTCTGTGTGGGTGCTTTAATGTTCCAAAACACTGACTGTGTTAACATGCACTGAATGTTCTGGTTTTTGCCCTTACTCTGAAAAAGACAATATTCCTACTAAGCTGTTTAAATGGCTAATAAAAATAGTATTCCACTAGATAAAAATGAATATTCCACAAATACTTCTGTTTACATGCAGCCGTGCATAGTCCTATTAACGTGCCCTAACATGACATAACAACATATGTTTTTCAAGACCTTGACACACACATCTGTATAAACAAAAAGTTGTTTAATATTGCAGGTGTGTTTTTATCATTATTCGTTATTTTCCTTCATTGGAATTTGATCCAACTGTTTTTAGAACAGTGTTTCAGACCAAATTTCTGTGCGTGCATTTGAGATTTCTTTTGTTCTGCAGCTTAACCTGATATATATTTAACTGCAGGTGACGAAAAATGATGATGAATATTTATATGTGTTATTAGATATATGTGCAAGATTTTGTAGTATGGCCTTTGTATTACTGTTTTTTCCCCATATGGACTTTTTTCTATGTATCTTATTGAATTGTTGTTGTCACTTGTTTTACCACCATGATGGTTAACCACACCTGCCACCACAGAGCTTGTCAGAATGTTGGTGTGCATTATGTGTGTGGTTTTAACTTTTCAAACATTTTCAATTCAATTCAATTCAATTTTATTTATAAAGCCCAATATCACAAATCACAATTTGCCTCACAGGGCTTTACAGCATACGACATCCCTCTGTCCTTAAGACCCTCACAGCGGATAAGGAAAAACTCCCCAAAAAAACCCCCTTTAACGGGGAAAAAAAAAACGGTAGAAACCTCAGGAAGAGCAACTGAGGAGGGATCCCTCTTCCAGGATGGACAGACGTGCAATAGATGTCGTACAGAACAGATCAGCATAATAAATTAACAGTAATCCATATGACACAATGAGACAGAGAGAGAGAGAGAGAGAGAGAGAGAGATGCAGGTAATGACAGTAGCTTACAACAACATTAATGAAAGTAATAATATTATAGTTATAGTTCTGGCTACTGTGGTACAATATGTTGAAAGTATGTATTAATATCTGACAGTATACTTGTGTGACAATAGTCATATGTGTATAATAACAGTAGAAGTATGACTAATGACTAATGATGGCAGCAGCAGCAGGAGGCATCTGGCAGGACCACGGCAGCAGCACAACCACACACGTCACGCTGTCCAGGCACCGCTGTAATATGAGTTAATCTGAGAGACAGTGGAGCACAAAGGCTCCGGAGAAGAAGCCGAGTTAGTGACATCCAGAATGGCCGAGTTAGCAAGATGCAGTAATAGGATGAGAGAGAGAGAGAGAGAGAGAGAGAGAGAGAGAGAGAGAGAGAGGGAGCCCGGTGTATTATAGGGGGTCCTCCGGCAGACTAGGCCTAAGTCAGCCTAACTAGGGGCTGGTACAGGGCAAGCCTGAGCCAGCCCTAACTATAAGCTTTATCAAAGAGGAAAGTCTTAAGTCTAGTCTTAAATGTGGAGACGGTGTCTGCCTCCCGGACCGTAACAGGAAGATGATTCCACAGGAGAGGAGCCTGATAGCTGAAGGCTCTGGCTCCTGATCTGCTTTTGGAGACTTTAGGGACCACGAGTAACCCTGCGTTCTCAGAGCGCAGTGTTCTGGTGGGATAATATGGCACTATGAGCTCTCTAAGATATGACGGAGCTTGACCATTTAGAGCTTTATAAGTTAACAGTAGGATTTTAAATTCAATTCTGGATTTTACAGGGAGCCAGTGCAGAGAAGCTAAAACAGGAGAAATATGATCTCGTTTCTTAGTTCCTGTTAGTACACGAGCTGCTGCATTCTGAATTAGCTGGAGAGTTTTTAAGGACTTACTAGAGCTACCTGATAATAGAGAGTTACAGTAATCCAGCCTTGAGGTAACAAAAGCGTGGACCAATTTTTCTGCATCTTTTCGGGTCAGGATAGGCCTAATTTTCGCAATATTACGCAGATGAAAAAATGCAGTCCGTGAGGTTTGCTTTAAATGAGAATTAAAAGACAAATCTTGATCAAATATTACTCCGAGGTTTCTTACGGTAGTGCTAGAGGCCAGAGCAATGCCATCTGGAGAAACTATGTCATCAGATAAAGAGTCTCTGAGTTGTTTGGGGCCAAGAACAATAACTTCAGTTTTGTCTGAATTTAACATCAGGAAATTGGTGCATATCCAATTTTTTATGTCTTTAAGGCAGTTATAGAGTTTAGTTAATTGATTACTTTCTTCTGGCTTCATCGATAAATACAACTGTGTATCATCCGCATAACAATGGAAATTTATAGAGTGATTTCTAATGATGTTACCTAAAGGAAGCATATATAGAGTAAATAGGATTGGTCCGAGCACAGAACCTTGCGGAACTCCAAAACAAACTTTGGTACGTAAGGATGATTCATTACGAACGTCAACAAATTGAAAACGATCAGATAAATAAGATTTAAACCAGCTTAGTGCTGAACCTTTTAGGCCAATTAAGTGATCCAGTCTCTGCAGTAGAATTTGATGGTCAATTGTGTCAAACGCCGCACTAAGATCTAATAAAACAAGAACAGAGACGAGTCCTTTGTCTGAAGCAATCAGAAGGTCATTTGTAATTTTAACTAGTGCTGTCTCAGTGCTATGATGCACTCTAAATCCTGACTGAAATTCCTCAAATAAATTATTATCCTGGAGAAAATCACACAGCTGGTCTGCGACTACTTTCTCAAGGATCTTTGACATAAAGGGAAGATTAGATATTGGTCTATAGTTGGCTAACACCTCTGGATCCAGGGTGGGCTTTTTTAGGAGAGGTTTAATTACAGCTACCTTAAAAGACTGTGGTACATAGCCTGTTAATAGGGATATATTGATCATATCTAATATATGAGTGTTAACTAAAGGAAAGACCTCCTTAAGTAGCCTAGTTGGGATGGGGTCTAAGAGACACGTTGATGATTTAGATGAAGAAATCACTGCGGTCAATTCTTGAAGAGAAATTGGGGAGAAGCAATCTAAATATATATTAGATTCTACAGCTGTGTTTGAGGTTAGATAGGTAGGCCTACCATCTGAGGGCAGGAGGTCATGAATTTTGCCTCTAATAGTTAGAATTTTGTCATTAAAAAAGCTCATAAAATCATTACTGCTAAGGGCTAAAGGAATACAAGGCTCAATAGAGCTTTGACTCTCAGTCAGCCTGGCTACAGTGCTGAAAAGAAACCTGGGGTTGTTCTTGTTTTCTTCTATTAATGCTGAGTAATAGTTTGCTCTGGCATTGCGGAGGCCCCTCTTATAAGTTTTGAGACTGTCTGTCCAGATTAAACGAGATTCTTCCAGTTTGGTTAATCGCCAATTCCTTTCAAATTTTTGCGATATTTGTTTTAACCTACGGGTTTGAGAGTTATACCAAGGAGCAAACTTTCTTTGCTTTGTTAACTTCTTTTTAAGAGGAGCTACAGAGTCGAGCGTTGTTCGCAGCGAGCCTACGGCGCTATCAACAAAATGATCAATTTGGGAGAGGTTAAAGTCGGCACGGGAAACCTCTGTTACTGAAGGTATTGGTATTGAATTTAACGACGACATTTTGACCTGATGAAAATCCAAGTATGATTCAAACATTGTCTTTATTAAACTTGGGTGGCATGGAATAAGTGTGTGGGTGTTACTTTTCTCCTTAGTTCACACAGTTTTTTTGATAGCCTCGCACCTATGTGATGTGCCTTTTAATTATTCTCCACTGCTGGTGGATTTGTTTGATTGTGCAAACACAGCCTCCCTCTTTATTCCTTCAGCCACCTTCTTGAAAAGATCGGTGTTGTGATATTTCTGTATGTCCAAAAACCTGTTGATATCCATGTTTTTATAATGTTTAAATGTAGGTTTGTTTCTTCTTCTGACCAGAAATGTGGGCTTTTCTTTTGGACATGTATTTCTACCCGCAGGGTAAACTACTGGCTACAACCATTGTTTACAGCGTATCCAGGACAACTCATAGAGCCTACTGTAAACAGGCAAGAGGCCATGTGTCACAAACTGCCACAAAAGTCCCAGTTGAGACACACCTCATGATTGGGCTGTATACATGTCCATAAATGCTCAAAAACCAGAATAACACTGTCATATCTCACATGTTAACTGGAAAATACTGCATTTAAAAAGAAACGCTTAATGTGGAATATCTAAATGCAGTATGGTGTTTACATGACCTGTATTAAAGTCAGAATATTGTCGCATTCAGAGTAGTAGTGGAATCTTAGTGTGCATGTAAACATTGTCAATGGGCTCCTTCTTTTTCCCCAACTATACTCATTTATTCAATCTGTTTTTCTGCCCTCCATCCACAGGGTTTGACCACCACCTTTGCCCGTCAAGTCTTGGAGAGAGACGGTCCTAATGAACTGAAGCCCCCCAAAGGAACTCCAGAGTATGTGAAGTTTGCCAGGCAGCTGGCTGGAGGACTGCAGTGTCTGATGTGGGTCGCAGCTGTCATCTGCTTCATCGCCTTTGGAATTGAACTTGCGAGAGGGAACTGGACCTCCTTTGACGATGTGAGTTGTTATATTTTTGTGCACCGTTGGAAAAAAAGAGAAAAAGAATGCATGTGGGGCTGATCCCTCCTTCTTTGAGCAGGAGGGATCAGAGAGGGACAGAGACAAAGATACAAGGAAGGGGGGGGTGGGGTGGGACATTTTAAGTCATTTTACGGATACATCTTCTTTCTCACTCCAGCTGTACCTGGCCATCACTCTAATTGCTGTCGTCGTGGTAACTGGTTGCTTTGGTTACTACCAAGAATTCAAGAGTACCAACATCATTGCTAGCTTCAAGAATCTGGTGCCACAGGTAAGTTGCACAAAAGTGGGGAATTTAGTGGCATCTAGCAGTGAGCTGAAACTTCTTCTGGTTAGAATTCCTTAAGTGTTCATTGTTCATGAGGTTTTTATCGGAGATCGCATATCAGAGACGGCCCATTAGCTTAGCACCTGCTAATGTGTGCTTTTTTTCTCTGATAACTTAGGATGCGGACGTTAACGAGGTTTTCAAAGGGAGCTGAATTATCAGTTGATGTCTCTTTCTCTCCAAAACTAACAGACCCTGTGATTAAAACCAGTAAAAAACACTGAATAAAGTAGTTTCACGCTAGAAAGCAGTGTTTTTCCAACGCTGCTTGTCGCAGAGGGGCTGTTAACTATGGTGGCCGATACGAAAACACAAATGGCCTTAATATCTAGAGCCAGTGTTTGGTTTGTCTAATTTGGGCTACTGTAGAAACATGGTTGACTCTGTGGACGAGCACCTGCTCCCTCTGTAGATATATACGGCTCATTCTAATGCAGCAAAAACACAAGGATTCTTATTTTCAGGTTATCATACACTAAAGAAAACACAATTCTTATATTCTATATCTGCCAGTATATCCTCCTAAATCCTAAACACTGGACCTTTTTAACCAGTTAAAAAAGTGCAACTCCATTTCCATACATTGTTACAATTTAATATGAACAGCTTTCCTTTTTTTCATTTTCTTTGACTCCCATTTCACTCTGCCACCCTGTCTTCCTGTGATTATCTCCGCTAATGTTTGCTAATTACACTCCCAATCTCCCAAAAAATAGCAAGCTATTGTGATCCGTGATGGCCAGAAAAACCAGATCAATGCCAACCAGTTGGTGGTGGGGGATTTGGTGGAGATCAAAGGAGGCGACAGAGTCCCTGCTGACATTCGCATTATCACTGGTCAAGGCTGTAAGGTAGATCGCACACACATACTGTATGCCCTCCACTCATATGGACTCATGACACGTGTCATGATACAAGCTTAAGATCAGACATTGAATTTCTACATTAAAGTCAAAAATCAGTGTATGTTCTCCAAATGTCTGCATGTAGTCAAAGTTGGTACTGGTAAATGAAATTAGGCCAGTAAGACCATCCTGATCATGTGAGCTCAACATTCTGTTTTGTTCTCTGTATCAGTCTGGAGACTCAGTGCCATCTCGTATCCAGAAATTAAAATCCAGACGGGGCCAATCAGGGATCCGCACCATAGTTGACAACATAAGTAGCCAATCAGGGACTGTGTTGTAGTTGATGATGTAAAATGCACGCTGCAGCTTGCAGAACAATAATGGCAGCTCCTGAAACAAGCAAGCGCTAACTCTAATGTTAGTGGAGTAAACACGGCAATAAAAGAGTCTGTAACAACGATTAAAGTACAACAGTAAGCATTCATGGAGTTTCTTGGAGGAAAAGACATTTTCGCCTTTCCTCTGACTGGATTTGGCAAAAGCTTGATTTATCAGCTGGCTTGTTGGTGATGTAGATGTTCCCTGGTGTTTTGTTACAGTGACTGGCTGAAGGAGTTTGTCTGTTACAGCGAGTACTCCCACCTACTAAAAGTGTTTGGGGCACTGTTTGAGTCTAGACTGATACAGAGAGCAAAACAAAATGCTTAGCTCACGTCATCAGGATGGTCTTACCAGGCTAATCTGAAAAAACATTTTCAACCTTTTTAATTACAGCATCCTCAGCGTAATGTGCTCAGTACTTACACAGTATTTAACAGCATGTGACCAGTACCTAGAACTCATATTTTAGGGGCAAGCATGGGCCAATCCATTATCAGACATCCTCCTTTGTCATGTGGAACCTTTTGTGAATGTACTTTTTGTGCCAGGTGGACAACTCGTCCTTGACTGGCGAGTCCGAACCGCAAACCAGGAGTCCAGAATGCACTCATGAGAATCCACTAGAGACCAGGAACATTGCTTTCTTCTCCACAACATGTCTGGAAGGTACAGTGCAGTAAACAGAACATACATATACAAGCCTGGACTAGATAGAATCTATTTAGTCATTTATTTGTTAGTAAGTGAACATGAGAACAACGTCTCCTCTCTCTTCTCCAGGTGTAGCCACTGGTATGATCATTAACACAGGTGATCGTACCATCATCGGTCGGATTGCCAGCTTGGCGAGTGGCGTCGGCAACGAGAAGACACCCATTGCCATAGAAATCGAACATTTTGTTGACATCATCGCCGGTCTTGCAATCTTTTTCGGGTTCACCTTCTTTGTGGTTGCCATGTTCATCGGATACGCCTTCCTGGAAGCCATGATCTTCTTCATGGCTATCGTGGTGGCTTATGTGCCAGAGGGGCTACTTGCGACAGTTACTGTGAGTCACTGCAACAAATGTGAATTTCTGTTACACCATTGTTGCGTGACGTCTAGTTTCGATCATGTCTTTGCATATCAGATCAGGGGTCTCATTTACAAAACAGTGTGGAGCATTCATACTAAAAATTCCACCTCACTATCTGCATCGCCAATTTATTGTCTCCAAAATGTTCGTAAGCATGGGTGACAGTTTCTCCCATTAAGTCTGTTTCTCATAGATGACAGCTTTTTCATGGTGAGTGGCATACGTCTTTTTCAGGCCTCGTTTTGTGCAATGTTTATGAATGAGACCCCTTGACTATATGAATGCTCATTTTGGACAATGGCACCAATGCAGAATCATATCCTTTGTATTAGTGAATGTAATATGTATGCAAAATGAATGTGGATGTAAAAGTCAGTCTGTAACAGGCTGTGTCTTTGGTTAACAGGTATGTCTGTCGCTGACTGCTAAACGACTTGCCAGGAAGAACTGCGTTGTGAAGAACCTGGAGGCTGTGGAGACGTTAGGTTAGTTTGCCTGAACACCACACACACATCCTGTTCGGTGACATAAAGACAGAAGATTTGACTTGAGAAGTTTGGCCTTTATTAAGCGATTCCAGCATGCATGCAGGGGCTGAATTTACGGCGATGGTACAGGGAACACTTTTTCAGAGGGCAGTCAAAAAAGTAAAGTTATATTAAAAAGAAAAACTAACAAACAGCAGAAACTGCACACAGTAATTCTGAAGGTGTGGAACATACTGTACATCAATATAGATGACATGACAGCTCCAAGTGAAGCCAAAACATCTTGATGGTCCCTGGTGTCTGGCTGCAGTCTAGGTCATAAACCCCGCCCCCTTCCCCCTTCATGTTAGTGGATAGGACA
Organism: Epinephelus lanceolatus; assembly: GCF_041903045.1. Taxonomy (NCBI): domain Eukaryota; kingdom Metazoa; phylum Chordata; class Actinopteri; order Perciformes; family Serranidae; genus Epinephelus; species Epinephelus lanceolatus. Next base: position 11,130,241 of record NC_135743.1, read on the forward strand.
TACTTAAAGACCAAAGTACATGTCAAATAAATTTTTCCCAAAGATAGTTTATGTCATTTTAGGTAGTTCTTATCAAACTGATGTTTATTCAAGTGATCATATTTCTGATAAGTTTGGTTTTATTAGTTATTTGATGCTATAAAAATTGGGTGTGATGTCATGTTTGATAGCTGTGCATGCCAGTTGGTGTGCTTGCTATCAATGGTGCTGCTTGCGATATGTCGGATTGGTATATGGGTGGGAACTAGATATTGCTGAGATCGCTACTGCCCAGACTCTGGTTTCAAATTACATCACCAGGGCAAGATTGCACCACCTTCATTTTGTGCCAGGTTTCTTAATCAGTGTGATGGCCTGAACTACGCCAGCATACCATCATAAATTACCTCAAGTGAAGCCTCATTTCCACCAAGCACTGCGGTTCAGTTCATTATACATTAGAAAATTTTTGCATTTCCGTCGTAAAAAGTTTGTGGATGGTACCAATAGCACCGTTCCATTCTGTATGTTTTTTGACAACCCTCTGTAGACGTACGTACAGTAGCACACCAAAAATACATCTTGCATTTACCACTCATCGCTATGGGTGCTGCCAAAGAGAACGAAATTGAGATTGTAACTTCAAGCTGTGTGTGTTTAGGCTCCACTTCAGTGATCTGTTCTGATAAGACTGGTACCCTGACCCAGAACAGGATGACTGTAGCCCATCTTTGGTTCGACAACCACATCCATGCTGCTGATACCACTGAAGATCAGTCAGGTAAACACATGAGTAAAAGCTTTATCAAAGTCACTGCTGTTGTAAGCAGTGTTATAATGTAGATCGTTTTTTGTTTCTTTATTATTATATTTTTATTTTCATTTATTTTTTCTAACCAAAGCTTGTTTGTTTCTTTTAAACATGTCCGAAATAACATTATTCTATCTATTCTATCTATCAGATGTGATATAAATTATAATGCGCTAACTTGTAGGTTGCTATTTCAGCCATTATGTGTATTTAAAAGGTGGATTAATGTTTCTTCACATATGAGTAATCTGTTACTAATCATGTGATTGTGTGGTTTCCAGGCCAGAGTTTTGACCAGTCATCAGAAACATGGCGTTCACTGGGGAGAGTGGCTTCGCTGTGTAACAGAGCTACATTCAGACCAGATCAGGATGGTGTGCCTATTCCTAAGGTACCTGTTCATAGTTTTAAGACGTTTGTAGTAAACACCCATGTGGCGCCATACTGAGCACACAAAGTGTTACATCTTGCTCCAGCTTGCAGTTTTTCCTACATTTTGTTATGTTTGTGTCAACCCTGTAAGACCAACCAAAGACCCATTTTGTCTATTTTAAGGGAGGAATAGGGGATTTTTAGAGGGAGATAATAGGTCAACAGTATATGCCTCGTATAAGTGGTTTACATAATCTGAAAGCATGGTGTGTTAACAGGGCTTAGAACATTGTGATGGGAGTATCATGATCATTTATGTGTTATAAGTGGTTGCAACAATTTTTGGGTCGATACTATTTGTGACATACATTTGGTGGTTAATTAAAGCATTTTTGACAACTGGAGAATTTATAAAAATGGTCAATAATTCCTCCAAAATACCACATTAAGACACCAGGACCTTGAGGAACACTGTAATTTGTGCTCATTGAATCCACAAGAGTCTCCGCTTTCAAGTCATACCCAATGTTTACAATTACAACACTGTTTATGGACCCCATATGCAGAAATATTCAAATACAGTGGGTGGTGTTAGCACACTTGTACTGCATGAGAGAAACTGCATGGGACTAGCATAAAGTGGGCATATCTGTAAACGGGAGACTCATGGGTACCCACAGAACCCACTTTTATTCAGATATCTCGAGGTAAGAGGTCATGGGACCCCTGTGACAATGGCCATATCAGTTTCTCCCTTGCCAAAATTGAGCCTAACTTTGGAGTGTGATTAAGCCCCCTGTCCAACAAGCTAGCATGACATGGCTGCTACCAAAGGATATACTCGAGGTTTAAAACTCAGCCCACTACAGGCTCTGAAGGACAGTAAGTCCCACAGCATCGTTAAAGAAGCCATTTTGCCCCCTTTTTTTAAATTAAAAATTATTCTAAGATAGATTTGTTTATTTTGTCTCTTTGTATCTGACTCTGACGTCTCACACAGAGGCTTGTGGTGGGAGATGCATCGGAGACGGCTCTGCTGAAGTTCACTGAGCTCACTATAGGGAACGTCATGGACTACCGTAATCGTTTCAAGAAAGTGGCTGAAGTGCCCTTCAACTCTACCAACAAGTTCCAGGTGGGAGCAAGGCTTTTTTTTAATCACCCTTGATGAATAACTATTTGTAAACCAGAAAAGTGGGCAAAACATTTATTTTTAATATTTAATTATATCATCTGGAGTTTCCGACTTTGATAATGTCATAGTACTGTACTGTAATTCTGGATTCACGGTGGATCTAAGTGCTCTTATTAATTTTATTTAGCTTTTAATAACCTGTGTCTCTCTGTCCAGCTGTCTATCCATGAACTGGAGGATCCTCTGGACCTGCGCTACCTGATGGTGATGAAGGGAGCACCAGAACGTATCTTAGAGCGCTGCTCCACCATTTTGATAAAAGGCCAGGAGCTGCCTCTGGATGAACAGTGGAGTGAAGCCTTTCAAACCGCTTATATGGACCTGGGAGGACTGGGAGAGAGAGTACTGGGTAAGACTGCTTATGATGACCATGGTGTGACTGAATTATGTGACTTGTAATACTGAAAACAGTTTTGCTTACACTACATTGGAAAAAACAAAAACAACTCATTAGTGTGGTGTAAAACTCCAAAGCCTCAGTCACTAAATATACAATCAGTTATATTTCTTAGTTTTTAAAGGAATATTTCACCCCCCCAAATGATCATCTGTATATCAATTACCCACTGTAACCAGTGTAACCAGTGTTATGTTGAATTTGTAAAGAAAACTTTGCCTCTGATGAATTAAGAATAAAAAAACAGAATTGAGATTGAGATTGAAGTCGTCAGGGTCTGCATATCAAAACATCAGTTTGCAAACTCGTGATGTATTATCCACATCTCATTTATCTGGACGTCTGCTCAGTACTTCAGACAGCCCTTTTGGATAGGGAACTGAACTGGAAGTGAAACTTATTTATGCTCTTTTCAAAACCAGACTCCATTGAAAAAAACAGTAATTTTACCTCACTGAACACGGGAGCTGCTGGTCTGCTGTTGCTTTGATCAGTTAGTTTGCGTTATTGTGTGACTTTGGTGTTTTATAGGGTTTGATTGGATTCATCAAAGTCACAAAATAACACTAACTAATCAAATTTTTTTTAATCTTTTTTTTTATTTGCTGTTCCATTTTTCCTCTCCCAGGTTTCTGTCATCTCTATCTGAACGAGAAGGAGTTTCCTCGTGGCTTTCGATTTGAGGCTGATGAGATGAATTTCCCCACATCAGGATTGTGCTTTGCTGGCCTCATCTCAATGATTGACCCGCCAAGAGCCACTGTGCCTGATGCCGTGATGAAATGTCGTACTGCTGGTATCAGGGTGTGTTCACGTTGCCCAACATGCACGTTTACGCTGGTTTAGATCTTTTGTGTGCAAAAGACGGCATTTTCACTTTGTGTGTTTACGTTTATTTATCTGTCGTTAACTCCTAATTTATCTTGGGACCTTAGGTTGTCATGGTGACTGGAGACCATCCAATTACAGCGAAGGCAATAGCAGCTAATGTTGGTATTATCTCAGAAGGCAGTGAAACAGTGGAGGATATTGCGGCAAGGAAGCGCATACCTGTCGAACAAGTCAACAAGAGGTATTTGCACAGCTGCTGTCCACACTTTGACCTATGCTCATCTCTGACGTATCAAAGACCTGACCGTCTATCCATGTTAATTTCTACTGTGTGACCACAAAGCAGAGCTACAGAATCCAGCATCATCGTCATATAAAGATTCACAAGAGATTAACTGGACTTTCTGAATGCATGCATGTCTTCAACTATTCATTGAGTGTAACTGTGTCCATCACCGTGTCGTCTGTGTGCAGGGATGCCCGTGCTTGTGTGATCAGTGGTGGTCAGCTGAAAGAGATGAGCAGTGAGGAGCTCGACGATGCACTGCGCAATCATCCTGAGATGGTGTTTGCAAGAACATCCCCTCAGCAGAAACTGATTATTGTGGAGAGTTGTCAACGTCTGGTAAATGAACACACACACACCTCTCACTTTACTACCCGAGCCCGCTTAATCCTGTGATGACTGAGTGAAACTTAAGTCATGATATAAAATTGATATGTATCCAGATCAAGTTTTGCATACATCACACTATAAAGCTAATAATGCTAAGAGGATCGTGTATGAGGAATCAGCGAGGAAGAGATTGGTTTGTCTTTCACCCCCCCCCCTCCTCCAGGGCTCCATTGTTGCCGTGACGGGTGATGGTGTAAATGACTCTCCGGCTCTTAAAAGGGCTGATATTGGTGTTGCTATGGGAATTGCCGGGTCAGACGCCGCCAAGAATGCTGCCGACATGATCCTGTTGGACGACAACTTTGCCTCTATCGTCACTGGAGTGGAGCAGGGTGAGACTTAGAGAGAAGGAATTCTGAGTGTTTTGACAAAAGCAATCTTAACCATAGACTGTGTAAGATAATGAATGTAGCCAACGTGACGTCACCCACTGGCTGTCGTACTGAAGCCTCAAATTTGGCATTTTTGCTGTTGCCATCTTATTTTTTTGCAGGCAGAATTAACCATATTTGGATGAGAGGGTAGAGATAACCCTAATGCTAGCTGCTAGCTTGGTTAGCACAGAGCATTGACAGCTATGGTTTATTGTGCTGACGCTAATACTAATTTTCGCTGTTGAAAAACAGACTTAAAACCATTAAAACAAAATGCACTTAAGAAAAAACTTAGCACCTGACTCCTTGGAGGGTCTGTCAGTACAACCAAATGAAGAACAAGACTTTTTACGTGACCAAAATGTTACAATTAACTGAAAACACAATAAAATGGCGACAGCTACAGCTATATTGGGGTTACACTATGGTTACCAGCCTAACCAATATTGTCACTGCGGTAGCAAGTTGTCACTCAAAGTGGCCACACCTTTAATTAGTGCATAAATTTAAGCCTCAGTAGAGTGCTGCAGGGACATTTTTTGTAGGCTGACACAGAAGTTAGCATCGCACTGTTTCCCTCAACAAAATCCAAATGGGATATTTCCTTTGGATTACTGCAGAAAATAAGCTCTGTGGCAGATAATCTTCACAAATGAACACCACTTTTATGGTCTGTGAAGTGTAAATGCAATTGCTAGAAGTAAAAAGCTAACGTTGGGCCATAAACAAACTACATCACCACCACAGACTGTAAAACCGTGTTCAGTGTAATGACGTCCTGTAGTGTCATTTATCCACGTGTTAGCAGCCGCCTTTTTAAAGACACGTAAAAGCATAAAAATTCACAAGTTGGGTATTTACTGATGTGTTTTATGTGGTAGAACAAAATGAGAAAGTCTCTTAAGCTTGTGTAGACCACAAACCCTGTTTGTTTCTCTGTGCTTTATTTTAAAAAATGATTACACATTGTTATCTTGGTGGTCACTACATGCAGTAAAAGTACACTTACTGTAGAAGTGAAAAGATATACTTGTCAATGAACAGTCTGTATATTAACAGACTATACTGACCTACGTGAGTTAAAGTGTGTGTTTGTGTGTAGGCCGTCTTATCTTTGACAACCTGAAGAAGTCCATTGCCTACACACTAACCAAGAACATTCCTGAGCTGACTCCATATCTGATCTACATCACCGTCAGCGTGCCTCTTCCTCTGGGCTGCATCACTATTCTCTTCATCGAACTGGCCACCGACATTGTGAGTAATTATGTCATTAGTATCAGTTCAGCAAGAAAGCAAGTTACTTACTTATGGTAATTCACTATTTATTTTCATTAAAGATAATGGTGTCAAATATTTGAAATATGACCCGAACACTTTTATTTGGATCACCACACACACACACACACACACCACCCTTATTCTTTACAGACAGTGATGTAAAATGCCTTATTAAATCAGCTACATCATGATCTTCCTCACTGCCATATCTGCTGTATAATGAGATATAATTTATTTATTCCTGTCTGTCCTGTAGTTCCCGTCTGTCTCTCTGGCTTACGAGAAAGCAGAGAGTGATATCATGCATCTGAAGCCCCGGAACCCACGTCGTGATCGTCTGGTAAACGAGGCCCTGGCTGTGTACTCATACTTCCAGATAGGTGAGACTCTGTTTGTGTCTGTGCTGGTACTGTATCTTACTGCTGTAATAACCTAAGATACATTAAATTGGTGATGATGATTTATTTAATGGGGCATAGAAAAAGAAAATTAAGGGAAAAAACAATACAAGTCATAAAAGAATATGCAAGAGAGGCCAAAAGCCTTGAAGGCTTATCACGGGTCAACCTTAATTTGATTATAACAATCAAGTACAAGAAACCTAAACTGAACACAGTTTTGAATATGTCAAAGTCATTATCCTTTAACAAAAGCCTCATATCGCTAAGAAAAGTAATATGTTCTTAAATAATTATTTAAAAAAAAAAAAAAAAAGCGTAACACTCAAGAAAATTAGCTAAGACTGAACATAACCCAAATGCCAGTTCAAGGAATATCTAAAGATTAAACTATTTTAAATACACAGGGACTGACCTGGGAGCTGATTGACATTGCTCCATGTTATAGGTCCTAAATATTTAACAGAAAAATTTAGGAGGGTTTCAACAAGGGCAATGTCAAGGTTACTAAACTGTCTTGTCAGAAGAGTGACGATCTGAGTTGAACTAAAAATATTTCCCAAAAAAATTAGGTAAGCTGGCAATCTTACGGACAGCTTTGTCCATAACAGGGTGCTGGCATAATAATAACGACAATGCATTTTAATTATGGGCGCCTTTCAGAGCACTCAAGGACACCTTACAAGACACAGTTTGGGAAGAAAAAAAAAGCAGCAATGTATCCATACATTATAAAATCCAACAATTCCGTAATATACAATAAAAGTTAAAAAATGACCAGACAAAAATCATAATAAATATTAGGTATAAAATCATCATCATCATAAAGTCTTCATCAGTGCAGGTCACCATATGCATGTCTCCATTAAATCAGACTGAATATGCCAGCTAGAAAAGGTGTATTTTCAGACAGGATTTTAAAGTGGAAAGGGAGTCAATAATGCAAATGTCGTGGGGGAGACCATTCCAGAGGCGGGGGGGCAGAACGGCTGAAGGCTGTAGAACTCATGGTAGTCAAGCGGGCAGATGGTGATGTGAGCTGGATTGCAGAAGAGGATCTCAAAGTACTGGAGGGTGTGTAGATATGAAGGAGTTCAGACAGGTAGGAAGGGGCTTTATTATGCAGGGCCTTAAAGGTGAGAAGCAGAATCTTGAAATTGATGTGATATTTTGATCTTGAAACAACAGTTTTCGGTCATTGTACCTAAAATAACGCGACGGTTAGCCACTTTGTTAGCAGGCAGGTCACAGTAACATCAGCCATAATAGTATGAAAACTAGGCCTATCACTTTTTGTCTGACAATAATTAATGTTGATGCAAATTGAATTATGATGGATTACTTTTTCTTAATTTATAGGCCATTTGGAATTTTTGAAGTAAGAGCATAGAAAAACTGAGCATTCATATACCAGTTTGGACATTGATTACCATGGCAACAGTCGAAGCTTCAAAGCATTCGGGTCAGCCCAAATACCCACCTTTCAGAAAAGACCACAATTTTTTGTGATTTGTTTTCAGATGAAGCCATTATGTTGCTTCTAAAAACCAAAAAAACAGGTACTAAAAATTTGAGTGATGGGTACACGGTCAATATTTATCTCTATCTAGTCTCGGCAGTAATAATTAGCAGCAAAAATTAATTATAAAATTAGTTTTCTTGATATTAAGAGACACCTTTATTCACTTTAAACCGAATTGCAACCTTGTGCACATCTGTTAATTTCATTTAGTTCTAAAATGAAACATAAGACAGCAAATACAGTTTGAAAGACAAAGGCTAGTTCATTTATATAATCAGGAAAAAGTGGAGGGCCAACAAGTGACTCTTGTGGGACCCCACACAAGATTTTACTTTGAGAAGAACACTTCTAAACTGAAATACAGTTTTCTATTGCTGATGTACTCGCGTAACCACTTAAGTACTGAGCTTTGGAAGCCAGAGGAACTTAATTTGGCTTGTACATTTTTGTGATTATCTAACAAAATCTTTTGATGAGTCTAAAAAAAAAAAAGTTGTACTGTGTATTCATTCTTTCCAGAGCTGATGTGATCTCATGAGAAAATTGTAAGAAAAAAGTCAAAAAGTCATTTTTATGAAATCCATACTGGTGTTAACATAAGTAATTAATCAGATGTCGACATTTTTTTTAAGCTCCAAGCACCACTCGCCATAGAGCTAGTTTTTAATTTCTCCTCCTGTGCCCCCCCCCCCCAGGAGCCATCCAGTCTTATGCAGGTTTTACAGATTATTTCACTGCCATGGCGCAGGAGGGCTGGTTTCCACTCTTGTGTGTTGGCCTGCGCTCTCAGTGGGAGGATGTTCATCTTCAAGACTTACAGGACAGCTATGGACAAGAATGGGTCAGTTAGTAGACTTTTTGTCACTTATGTTAGTCCTAAAGAAAGTGGTTGGGTCTAGAGAGTATTTTGTATTTTTTACCAGCGTAATAACCCAAAAACTTCTCCCTTATGTCCCCTGCTTACAGACCTTCAGTCAGAGGTTGTACCAGGAGTACACATGCTACACTGTGTTCTTCGTCAGCATTGAGATCTGTCAGATCTCAGATGTGTTGATCAGGAAAACTCGACGTCTCTCTGTGTTCCAGCAAGGCTTCTTCAGGTCAGTAAAGACCCACCCCTAAAACACATCATTAGACATAATGTTTCTTAAAGGGACAGTTCAACCCAACATTAAAAATACAGATTTTCCTCTTACCTGTAGTGCTGTTTATCAGTCTGGATTGTTTTGGTGTGAGTTGCTGAGCGTTGGAGATATCGGCTGTAGAGATGTCTGCCTTCTCTTGAATGTAATGGAACTAGATGTCACTCAGCTTGTGGTGCTCAAAGTGCCAAAAAATACATTTAAAAAACTCAACATCAATGTCTCTTTACAAAAATCATGACCTGGGGCCTGTATCAAGAAGCAGGATTAATGTCTTAGCGAGGTAACTTCTGGGTTAACCCTGGGTTTTCGGTCCCATGAAGCCGGTTCAGTTCTTATCGGAGTAGATCACCACGGTTACTTACTCTGAATGGCTATCCTGCTCCGGAGCAGGGTAAGTTCAGGGTTGAATCTGATTCTATAAAAAGCACCACCCACTGGCCAATCAGCTGTTGATGGCTGACAGAAATGCAGCCCAGTCATGACGGGAAGTTTAATTAATTTGATTGATTTTTATTTGAAAGTTTATTTTGAACATTAAAAAAGAAAAGAAAGCAGACAATGAAAAGATTGTTCAAAAAGAAGTCGAACTTTCATCCCACCCCTTCATAAGAAAGAAACTGATCATTTGTGGACACTTAATAGCACCATTAATTAGTGCCAATGTTTTGTTTTGTTGGAAGAAATGATCCCTGTTAAAGATAATGGGCCTAATTGACAGCTTTGCTGCTGGAAATGTGGAAAGTAGCCTATCATGTCTACACTTCATGGTGTTTGAGGGATTTTCCTTTTTGTTTTTTAAAGAGGGAGACTATAGGTATATTTTTGCGCAGCTGTTAATTTCTAACACAGCTCAATATCAGGATGATTTTATTCAGACTATCAATTTGGTGTTGATATGATTTAATTGTGGCGTCAGCTTTAAGCTTTATTGTAGCATATATAACGTTATGACAAAGAAGAGCAATTTATCAGACGCAATGATGTTAGACGATAATTGTAATACACGCAATTCATCTGCGCAGCATTGATTTCATGGGATTCAAGGGTGTGATCAGTGTCAGATGTACAGGTACAGGTACTGTAGCTACTTGAACCAGTGATGAGTAATTTAACCTACACATCATTTTATTTGCTACCCTGTTTTGTCTTGATTTTTCCCTCTCTCCTCCTCTATTTCTTCTTTCCTCAACCGTTTCTTTTTCTTCTCTATTATGTGATTTCATTGATGTTTTGACAGGGGAATTTCTTAGATAAGCTTTTAGTGGCTTCTAACCTCTCCGGCACTTTTCTTTTTTTTAATCTTTTTTAATCTTTTAATCTTTAAATGTTATACTGTCTGTTTTTAACATTATGTGCAAATAAACTAATCTAAACTAAAACTAAACATTATTCATCCCGTTATGCGTTGCCAGGATAGGTCTGGGTAACCCAGGAAAGGTTGATCTCGCTTTGTGATACAGGCCCCAGGTTACTCAAGATAATCTACAGACCTTGTTGAGAGCAGTTTCATGTAGGAACTATTTTGTTTCTGCTGAACTACATTCAACAGCCGTATCGCTGCGCAGCATTTAGTGCATCTACTGCTAGCTCACATACTGTAGCACCACTGAGCTAGCTAGCATCACAGCTCAGCTCAGGAGGACGTCATCAATGTTAACACTGTGCTGTCACGAACATGAGCCTCTTGTCCATGAATAGACAACCCTCTTCTTTGCGGTGACAGCTGGCAAACCGTGGAGAGCTATTTGCTTAATTTGAAAAAAGGTTTAATGGTTTAAGTAAGCTACTTTCGACGTGTTAAGCATTCAAAACAGTTTGTAAACAAGAAGAACCAGAATACCAAATACTTCAGCCACAACATGACCACTGTAAATGAGTTAGTCATGCTGTGTTACCTTAAATCTGTAAAGAAAACTCTTTTCTCGCACGTGTTGGTGAAAATTCTCAGTCATCCAGTTCATGGTAATCATAAGTGCTAATCGTAGGTAACTGGACTTGCTTGAGTTTCTTGAAGAACTGAAGAAGCCTCTTGGATGAGAGGTAAAACATCTTCGAAAAACTGCGATATAGCACTTGTAATTTTTCTCGCATGCCTCCACGGAAAAATGGCAAATACTGATTGATTGGGGGCCACATGTAACAGCAGCAAAACTGTATCAAAACATCCGTGTACAAACTGTCACATATCTTGTACGGGGTAATGCAAGTGTCATTTATCTAGTCGTATGCTCAGTACTTCTCAAACATGAATTTTTACAAAAAAATCTTCGCATTGGAGTCTGGCTTTGAGATCATACATTCAATTCAGTTTCAAACAGTAAGTTTTAGCAAAAAAACATGTGTTTGGGAAGTACTGAGCATCCTTGACCTGATAATGAAACTTAAACATTGCCTATTTTCTGTGGAGGCATGCAAGAAAAACGATTTTCTTCATAAATTCAAGGTAACACTTCATGACTAACTGATATACAAATGGTCATCTACTGTAAAACTCTGCAAACAGGTCTTTTTTGCCGATGTTTTTGTCAATTCATTTTATATGTAAATAAACCTAATCTGCTTGTCTATTTGTGTACAGGAACAAGGTCCTGGTTACTGCCATCATCTTCCAGCTCTGCTTGGGTAATCTGCTGTGTTACTGCCCTGGAATGCCCAATATCTTCAATTTCATGCCTATCAGGTAAAGGCACAGTGGACACCATCTGAACTCATAGCTCAGATTGGATTAGAGTAGGTCAAAACCTCATTACTGGCATTCACTCAGTCACAGACTTTGCCCAGCTGTTGTGGTCCAAGCTAAAATTCATGTCAGTTTATCTTAAAATAAAGAACAGTACACTTAGAGTTGCACAGCTGAAGGGAGCTGCACCCACTGTTCATTTAACACAACCCTCCCCTATTCAGCTCCGGTTGGTGATGTACGTCCCCGTGTGACTAGTGAAGTTCCTCTGATAATAGTTTGTAAAAGTCCTATGAGTGCCAATTAATCGGTTCGACCTCTGAGTTAGGGGTTGTTACTGAAGTTTACACGACTGGACTCGCATGCTGTGGTCCAGGTCAAGTCATTTTCCCACATTTGACATAACTATGGCCCGAGGTCTCATGTTACATGTTGTTTTTTCTCTCCAGAGTCCAGTGGTGGTTTGTTCCTCTACCGTATGGTATTTTAATCTTTGTCTACGATGAAATCAGGAAGTTAGGAGTCAGAAGATATCCAGGAAGTAAGCCAGGATTCTTTATCCTTCTGTCAAACCGTTTAACATCCATTCATCAACCATTCTTAACACCTCTGCGTCTATTCAGTGTTCATTAATCTATTGTTTATAATTTCTCAGGTTGGTGGGATCAGGAATTATACTACTGAGACCACGGAGGCTCTTTCACTCATCCATCTACATAACAGCATCACTCAAAAGGAATGCTACAAACCTAGAGGACCTGACCCAATTCACCATGCATCTATACTTCTCTGTGATCTATGTATTTATAGCTGAAACTGTCTTTTAATATTAACATCATAATAATGAGTCTGACTAAATAAGTAAGAGGGCATTAATTACTGAAAGCCATCAATGGATAATTCAAACAGATTTGTTGTGTTCCAGCTCTTTGACTGCATTGTGTTTGTACTAATAAATATTAAGACTCAAATCAATAACAAAGTAGCAACTGTTTTTTTGTTTTGTGTTCCTTGTGAGTTGTTAAAGGTTGTATCTTTACTTATAGTACAGTGCAGCTGTAGACAGTATCTCACTATCACTATCCTCATTCATATTTCAAGAAGTGACAAATCATATTCAGCCACAAAATAAGTCTGAAAAGCTGCAAATCAGAACAGAAGTACAGAGAGTTGTTGCATAGAGATGATACACCGTCTCGTGTAGTTGCATTGGTGAGAGTCAGCAGGTTTTTAGAACATTGCAAATAGCTGTACGTTTCAACTCATCTCGTCGTGAATATTTGGTCTGAACCGGGCCTAAAGGAATTCTTCATCCGCAAAATGACCATTTGGAAACCGGTCATGCTGTGTGACGTTTAATTCATGAAGAAAACAGTGAACTTCGTGATATACTGATTGATTAGGGACCACATTTAACAATAGCAAAACTACATCAACACATCTCTTTGCAAACTCTCACACAACTCTTACAGTACAATCCAGGTGTCATTTATCCAGTCGTATGCTCAGTACTTTCCAAAACCAGCCACTGGATAACGACTGGATAAATGAAACTTGGATTATACTAGGGCTGCACTCGACTAAGAATTTTCTTAGTCGACCAACAGTTGTCATTTAGGGCCATTAATCGACTAGCCGCCCGCATGTTAATTATATTAATTTAAATATTATATATGATTATATTAAGTTTTCTTCCCAAATTAAAGTTTTTTTCATTTTGAGATTTTAAACTACCATCAGAAAAACAGTCACTAATGAAATATGGCCTCAAAAAAAGATAATCCACCTCTCTGCACAACCTCCCACAGGATGATCGTGTTGTCACAGTCAAATATCCAAGGGGCAAACATTTATCATGTCTGATGTATGTACTCACAAGTACTCATATTTGTCCTTCTGTCCCATCCATATGCATCCATATCTTGCTTCATCTCTACTCCACTTTCCAGATGGCGATCTTTCCATCACGGCGTGCAGAGCCACTCAAGACGTAGCGGTCCTCAGCTGAGCAGAGGGTCTGAATGCTGTCTGAATGTGCCTGCAGCTCCTTCGCCACGGTCTGGCTCTCCGCGTCCATCACCAACACCTGACTTCTCAGCTGATCGTCACACTGGCCTCCGACACCACTCCAACCACGACAGCCCACCCAGACCTGAGGAGAGGAGACGGCATGGGGGAAAGGTAGCAGGGGATAATTGATGATTGAAGAGAGGGGAAATGTGAAAAGTTTGAGTTACAATATTTGTCTAAAAATGAATGGCAACTTAAAAAATTACAGGTAACAGTGCAGCTATGGTATTCATAAGCTGCCTAGTAGAAGCTGACTTTCTAACATGCATGTATAAAATGTTAGAGACATTTGCACCAAACAAATTCATCATTGCTACATAACCCCACTGTGTCAGTAAGCAACATCTGCTTTGTGTTCTATGAACCACAAAAAAAAAATTACTACTTGACATCATGCTTTTGGGTTGTCCGTCCCATTCTCGTAAACGCTGTATCTCTTGAACACCTCAGAAGGACTTTCTCCCAATTTAGCACAAATGTCTACTTGGACTTAGCGATGAACTGACACCACCACACCTCATGGTGTGATACCAATTTACGTAACAGGCCAAAAAGTCATTCACTGTTTCACAAGCAGTAATGACACCTGTCATACAGTATGTAACTGGATCCTTTAAGGCCACCTGTACCTACCTGCTTGCCCAGATGCAGCCAGTGGAAAACAAACATTCAACGCTATTACTTGTTCCATATGCTATGTGCAACAGGGAAAACCTATGTACGTTAAAATCAAACTGAAAATGGGCTTAACACGGTTCATGGAGCTGGATTCAGGCAACTGTGCTGCTACATGTTCTTCTACTTTTAATAAAATGCTTCAGTACTTAATTAGTACTCAGTATCCGGACGTGAAAAAACATATTTAAAAGAACTGATAAAAACACTTTAGTATATAAAAAGTGAGGAAATAAAAGACAGTCCAAATCAACTTAAAACTCAAGTAAAACCAGGAAAGGCTCTTCAGTAAAAGTATGTTTTAGGAAGGGACTTTAAAGAAATCACTGACTTGGCCAACCTGATTTCCTCAGGCAGACTGTTCCAGAGCCTCGGGGCCCTGAAAGCAAACTCTGTATCCCTTTAGTTTTCAGTTGGGTCTCTGGAACAGACAAAAGACCTCTGCCCGAGGACCTCAAAGTACGTTCTGGTGTGTACGGTACTAAGAGGTCGGCATCACAGCTCACCTGGTCCTTGACTCGAATCATACAGGTGACTCCTGAACTGCCCGGCAGGGAGATTCTCCTGAATGGACGTCTGTGGTTGTTAGTGTGCCAGAGAAACAGCTCCCCTGAATCTGCACAGCCCGTCCACAGCTGACCTCGCTGGAACAAACACACAAAAACGGGAAAGTCACATGTATACTTGTAGCATGTGAAAACAATTCAGTAACGTCAAAACACTTTAAAAAACATTTTTATCTGTAGCCAATGGGTCTGTATGCATATCAACATATTTCAGCCAAAGAAATTTTCTGAACATCCAAGTGTCAGCAAGTGTCTCAGGTTTGATGGCTGCAGTGACTACATGTTCCAGCTCCATTATCACTATCTAGGTGCCAGCATTTATTTCTTCTTCTATGAACTGTTTATTGCTGTTTTGCATGATTGCTGAATTGACTGTGAGAATACTGACTGAACAGACTGAATGACTGACTTGCTAAACCACTAAATGGCTAATAACCTGCTTAATTAATGAACATACTAGCTGAGGATTGCAAAGTCACCTCTGGGATGATAATGAAGCAGCTGAAGCAACTGGGCATGCTCTGTATGTCATCAGGAAGTACCATTCTTCTTTGTGGTGTCCCACTCTTTTTCAGTTCCACAATGCTGTCACCACAGCCTGCACACACACACAGGCACATTTCAACCAAGCAGCAACCTCCACGGGTTAAAAACTAAGCAAACGCTGACGAGCCCACAACTGCAGTTCCTCTAATGGCCACTTGAGGCTGAGTCAATCCCCACAGACAACCATGTTAAAATGAAGAACTTTGCAGCAGAAATAAACATATTTACAGGGTGGTACAAAAACAAATATGGTCACCTCTGGCTCCAAAAATACAAGATTGCAATGGCCAAAATGACAAACTCAAGGCTTCAAAACAGAGCAACAGGCTACCCCCATTATTTTATACTGTCTGTGGTTTAAACAAGTCGTTACCAGGGTCTTTTTTGGTGGTACGGTGTATTTTGAAAGTAATGAGTAGATGCTATTGGTTGGTAGGGTATATAGGTTCACCTATTCAAGTCCTTGTTAACGTTAATATCTAATCAGCCAATCATGTGGCAGCAGCTCAGTGTAGTTAGGCAAGTAGACATGACCTGCTGAAGTTCAAACCGAGCGTCAGAATGGGGAAGAAAGGTGATTGAAGTGACTTTGAACGTGGCATGGTTGTTGGTGCCAGACGGGCTGGTCTGAGTATTTCAGAAACTGCTGATCTACCTGGAATGTCATGCATGACCATCTCTAGGGTATACAGAGGATGGTCCGGAAAAAAAACAAAACAAAAAAAAAAGGCCAGACCTGTTTGAGCTGACGGAAAGGCAAGAGTAACTCAGATAATTGTTCATTACAACTGAGGTATGGACAACATGTTTTGAAAATTCATTAGTAAAAATGTGTGGGAATCCTGAACCTCGAAGCAGATGGGCTACAGCAGGCACCGGATGACACAAACTGGAAAACATAAGATTGGGAAAAACGTTGCCTGGTCTGATGAGTCTGGATTTCTGCTGCCACATTCAGATGGTAGGGTCAGAATTTGGTGTAAACAACATGAAAGCATGGATCCATCCTGCCTTGTATCAACGGTTCAGGCTGCTGCTGGTGGTGTAATGGTGTGGGGGAGATTTTTGTGGCACACTTTCGGACCCCTCAGCACCATCCTCTGATGGCTACTTCCAGCAGGATAACACACCATGTCACAAAGGCCAAATCATCTCTGGATTCTTGAACATGACAATGAGTTCACTGTACTCCAATGGCCTCCACAGTCACCAGATCTCAGTCCAATAGAGCACCTTTGGGATGTGGTGGAACGGGAGATTCACATCATGGATTTGCAGCCGACAAATCTGCAGCAACTGTGTGATGTCATCATGTCAATATGGACCAACATCTTTGAGGAATGTTTCCAGCACCTTGTTGAATCTGTGACACCAAGAATTAAGGCAGTTCTGAAGGAAAAAGAGGGTCCAACCTGGTACCAGCAAGGTGTACCTAATAAAGTGTCCGGTAAGTATAGTTACCTTGTAGTTTCATTATAAAATGAGGATAACTGATAGTAAAGAAGAAAATTAAAAGCCAAAGTAAAAACAACTGTGATGGAGCAGAAAGTGAATGGAAGTGTTTGCACTTACAGCACCACAGTGTGCCATCATAGATGTGTACGGAGGAGAGACGATCACAGCTGAGGTGGAACTGTCGCTTCACTTTGAGACTGACAGAGTCCCACTGCAGAATGGTCCCATCACAGCTGCAGGAGTATGTCTGCTGACTGGGAACGACAGTTTGAGTGAAGCTTTTGTTTTAAAAAACTGATTAAACACTTTAACATCGATGCGACACGTGAGTTTAGACTCACCTTTATAAAACTGCTTTTAATGTTTATTAACTCAATAAAACTAATAACTGCCCTAGAGGTAACCGTCTCTCTACCTGTTGTGTTGATCTCTGGAGTCCGCTGTGAGTCCAGTCACTTCATGTCTGTGCTCAGTCAGCTGTTTGTTGCAGGACATGCTGTGAGTGTCAATTATGTAGATCACAGAGTCCTGAGAGCCAATCCACACTTGCTCCTGGACCAATCCCAGCATGCAGTTCTACAAAGAGTTTTACTTAACTTAGAAGGTAACAGACTCAGAAACAGTATAATTAATAGTATAATGTACATATTGTACATCTGTAAATACACAAAATAGATGTAAAATCATTTCTTAAAAGAGGAACTCCACCAACGTTACTCATCAAAGTCTGTTTAAACAAACACTCCTAGAAATAGAGTACAGCATGTGTGTTCTCACCAGCTGCGACTCTCCAACCTGG
This sequence comes from Epinephelus lanceolatus, assembly GCF_041903045.1. Classification (NCBI taxonomy): domain Eukaryota; kingdom Metazoa; phylum Chordata; class Actinopteri; order Perciformes; family Serranidae; genus Epinephelus; species Epinephelus lanceolatus. The sequence continues at coordinate 11,148,013 of NC_135743.1, forward strand.
ATGCAGTCCTGCAGCATGGACCAGCTCGCTGCATCAAACACAACCACTTTGCCTCCACTGAGAGCCACCCACAGTTTGGGGTTCATCTCACCCTCTGAGTCATTGCAAGTCAGCTGACCTAAGTGAGACAGAGACAAAGGGAGAGAGAGCAGTGGAACAGTGAATTGTGAGAGCTGACTGTACGCAGTAAAAAAGGGACACCACCACCACCACCACCACCACCACCACCATGAAGATGAGAACCACGCCGGACCGGCCCACATTATTGACAGACATCTTCAGCAGCAGTGGTAATAAATACATAAAATGGATAGCAATTAGTTGGTCAACATTTAAAGGTCCACACTGTAGGATTTAGGAGGGATATACTGGCGGAAATTGAATATGATATAATATGTTTTCTTTAGTGGTTTCATGTTTTCACGTTGGCCACTGTAGTTACAGTAGAAGCCCATCTGTGACAAGTAGCATCAGAAAAACACTGATTTGTAACATTAAACTGCTTTTTTTTAGTGTTTCCATCTGTTTTAATCACCAGGGGCCGTATTCACTTACATTCTGAGAACACTCCTAATTAAGCCTAAACACTTTTAGTAAGGAGTCCGAGCTTAGTAGTGATGGAAAGTAGGAAAATTCTCAGAGCAACTCTGAGCAAATAAGGGACAAACTTTTATCATAGTGAGGAGGTCAATCAATCAATCAGTCAATCAATTTTATTTATAAAGCCCAATATCACAAATCACAATTTGCCTCACAGGGCTTTACAGCATACGACATCCCTCTGTCCTTAGGACCCTCACAGCGGATAAGGAAAAACTCCCCAAAAAAAACCCTTTAACGGGGAAAAAAAACGAGGAGGTGTGGTCGACCCTGTTGCTAGGTTTGATGCATTCTTTTAACAGATGTGATTGGTTGTCACAGACATGCGCTTTTGTGATCCTGCAAGGTGAGGATGAGATGAACTGCTGACTGTGAAAGTGTCGTCACTGTTAGTGCGATCACTCTGCTGATGGAAGGTTGAGATGGACTCAAGTCATCACTGCTGCACTGTTGCTTTTTTTCCAAATATCTTAGTGTTGATTACTTTATTTCTGGCGTTATAGCATTCAGGTGGGAAATGTGTGCGTATCCCTAATGAGATCAACCACAAACATTATTCCTGCACAATCTTATCTGTAGCATTTACTCACTTTCACTCAGTGTTTGGAGAATGTTTCTCTGACTTCTTAGTGTTTTCACCATTTTCTCCTCTGTTTAAGAAACCCTTAAGCCTCTTCAAAGTCCTCCTCCCTGCTCCTAACAGTTCTTCACCTTAGGAGCTCTCTTTAAGGTCAAAGATGCTTGGGGAATAACTTTTATCTTTACAAGGACCGGGTCTTAACTTTAAGGGGAGATTCTGAGTGACTCTGTTCTCAGAATTTCGTCACTAGGAGCGACTCTTTGTACTAAGAAGCTTCGTGAATACAGCCCCAGGTCTGTTTGTCTTGGAGTGGAAGAGACCTCAGTGGATAAGATGGCTTCTGGTAAAAACCTCCTGAGCATGTCAGAGAAAATGTTGAGCAGACATTAGCATGTGGTGGGCTAGCGGTCGCTCTCTGACATGCCTGACAGCTTCAGAGAAACGCTGGTTGCAATCTGCAATTGGAACTGCTACACGCCACTTTCTCCCCCTAAATCTTACACCCTAGACCTTTCGGTAATTTTCATTTATGTCCAATATCCTAATAAACAGTTGATAAATGGCAGGGACTTAGAATAAATAGCAGTCCATACATACTATATGACAGCATGCATCAGCCACATCTATCACTCCATAAAATCTCGTTATGTTCTGTATTTAGCTGAGCTCAGATGTCTCTTCAAACCAGGCCGGTAGCCTCTGGTGCTTTTGCTCTCTGTCACAGTGTAGACAAATGAGAAGCTAACAAAGACTGCTTTTATCCTGCCTGCTAACACGCAGCACAACGAGGATAATCAGGTTATGTGGAAAGGTTTCACTTGAGCCTCTGCTGCCATACAAACATTTACAAAGTGTATGATAATCTCCGTGTTCAGTGTGTGAACACATAAACTCATTAGAATTACACAGAAGCTTCTTTGTTGCTCTGAACTGTGAACAGTGAATATAAACCAGGAGACAATGGGGAGACATGCTGTGTGAAAGAAGGGCAATAAAAATGAACAGACACTGTAAATTTCACCGCATACTGTAGTACCTGGTGTGTACAGCAGCACATGCACAGTCTGAGGTTCAGCCAGGTCCACTGATGGGTTGATCTTGTGTTTCAGAGTCTCTGAGGTAGTTTTAGGCACCATCATGGGCACTGGTCAAAGAAGGAGAATGGAGAAGGAATTAAAGAGAGGCACGGGAGAGACAGCGTGAGAAAAACATAAAATACTCGAAGGGCACTCTGTGAACGCAGACCTCCACCAAGGCCAACAGTCCAGTCTTCCAGAGCTGGGTTTCCATTCAAATGGACCACAAATTTTACCAGAACTTTCAGAAAATGGGTGTTTATTCATCAGTTATTATCATGTATATGTTATTTTGTATTTTGAGACTTTGTGGTCCTGGATCAACACTAGCACTGCAATCTTAGGGGGGAAAAGTTGTGATTAGGCTTTAAAAAATGAGGGAAAATGTTTTAATCACAGGTCTGTGCAACTGAAAAATGATATTCTTAATCAAAATGTTAGTGAACAAAATTCTAGCCTATTGGCAAGCTTACATGTTAGCATAACCTGCCTTGTTAGCAAGCTAACTCACTAACCCTGCAGTAGCTCAGGAGGATTTTGATTACTTTAATTTGAGTAACTTGGCTTAGCTATTAAGAAGCTCAAAGGAATTTTGAGAGAAGCACAGGAGCAGCACACTGATGATGTCAGACGGCTGTGATTTGTCAATCATGTTGGTTCAAGGAAACTATAAAATACAAAAATATAAAATTATATTTTCCATGTGTTGGTCCAAGAACACAATGTGGGATTGTTGATGAAGGAACATGTCCTACTTGGCTAAATTACATCGAGCATGTCTGGAGATATTTCCTTGTTATCTCTGGTGGAGTTTATTGCAGATGATTCACATTTGGATTTGAGTAAGAGTGTTAGTTGCATGATATGTGTGCATTTCCATAGCTACACCTTAGTTTGAGAAAAAAAGCGTAGTGGTTCTCTTATCAAATCACTGTCTCCGAGTGCTCCATTACGACTGCTTTCTGTATTAAGTTTGAGTTTAATACAGTTGAGAACCCAATAATTAACCTTTGACAAATGCTAAATGTAATATGAAAAATGTTACTATGTGTGCAACAATAAACTGTTCAAAATAAATACCATTGACTAAAATTCAAATATCAATTTACCAGATTATTATTATATGTCCTATTGCCAAAGTTTTGTCACTGTTTAACGTTACTACCATCTACTGGATTCTCAGATGTATGGCATTTCTTTCACCAAGGCCAAATGACCTAACTTGCAATGTTAATGAAAGTAAAAAATAATTAATGTATCCGCCCCGTGTTTTCAGATCTGCTGCACCCGTCCACTGTGTATCATAAAAGTTAGGCCTGTAGTTTTTCTGTAATCCTGACAAACCTCCTTGAAGGGAGTAATGAAACGATCAGTTGCTTCATCAATTAGTTGTTTCACAGAGCATTTTCTGGCGACCATTTTGATCATTAATTAATCATTGAAGTCATTTATTGAGCTCAAATACCAAGCGCTCTCTAGTTTAGCTTCTCAGTGGTGAGGATTTGATGCTTTTCTTTGTATTACGAGATACTGTGTGTATGTATAGAAAGAAAAAAAGATCAAGCAGCAGCACAAGAGTGAGCCCATACCTTCATGTTTGATCTTATCGAAGTAGGCCAGCTTTGAGGCGGCAATGATGGACCGCTGTGTCTGCAGGCAGCCCATGACAGCATCCATTAACAGGACGTTGGTCAGAGCCTGAGTCATGTACTGAGGGTCCTAAAGAGACAATTAATAAAACACATGTTTAAGAGGTGTTTGCATAGTAGATTATTACTAACACAAGGAGGTTTGCAAAATAACATACATTAATGTTGACTTGTGTAGACAAGAAAGTAAATCACTGCAGTAGGTCATATCAGGTTATGTGCTGATATGAACCATTTGTCAACCCTATATATTACTGTAAGCAGCAAAGCAATGGTGAGGTCACACTAACACCAGTCTCTGCACATATTTGCTCCGTAACTGAAGCCCATGTGACACATTCACAGGTCAGAGTTCACCAGTGTACAAATCTGACCTGTGGGCCAATGGAAACAGTGCTGTCTTGATGGACTGAGGAGTGTTTGATATTACAGAGTTTATTACTCCAGTGGTGTGCCATCAACCATTGTTGCTACCTTGTGCTGGTCGGCCATCTTGCGTCCGGCCCACATCTCTTTCACCACGAGGTTCCAGAGTTCGGTCTCTGTCTTCAGGTTGGCCTCAAACACCTCGAGCCTACCAGAGGTCTGGATACGAAGGGAGGGGATACGAACAAGTAGAAAGGGAGCTGAGACGATCTTCACCTCCTGCACAAAGATGAAAAATGAGTTATTTATCGATGTGAGTGTAGAGTTATAGATTAAGATACCAAAGCATGATATGAGAGGAAAGGGATTAACCTCTTCCACTCCGCTCAGACGCCTTTCAGAGGCTGTAGGAATCCATTCATTCAAACATGTCATGCTAGCTTCTCAGAAAGGGGGTTAATAACGCTCCAACGCTCCATATTCACAGGGGTCCCTTAACCTCACACCTCAAAATATTTTAATGAAAATGGGTTCTCTTGGTACCAACTAGTCTCTTCTTTACAAACATTCCCGCTTTATGCAAATCCCATACAGTTTGGGGCAAAAACCATGCAGTTCTACTCTTGGAGTACAAGCGTGTTATTTTCGCCTATTGTATTAGAATATTTCTGCACACTGGGTCCATAAACAGCTCTGGAATTGCATAAATTCAGTATGACTGGCAAGATGAGACTCTTATGGATTCAGTGTAGTGGGGCAATCTTTAGAAACTTGACCTCACTGTATGAAATGACCTATTGTGACCCCAAGGATCATCAGAGCCTCATGAAACTTTACAGCCACAAACTGAAGACATTGGACATTCAGAAGATGTATGGCTTTCATAGGTATACGGAGAACAAGGGGGTTTCTCTGCAGTTACCAGAATAGAAGTGCTTCCCATCCAGTCGCTCAAAAGTGCAAGTCTTACAGAAATCTCCTCATGTCAAAAGTTTTTGGTGCCAAATCACAGCATGGATTTTTGTACACTGCTCCTCAGGGTCTATCTGTCATAATGTGGTATTTTGGAGGAATTTTTGACCATTTTTTATCAATAGTCAAGCGGTAACAAAAATGCTTAATATTTGTGTGAGATTAATGACTAGACAAACTCTAGACAAACTCTAAAAAAGACAAAAAAAGGGTCTATGGTAGGGAGTGGAAGGGGTTAAAGACACTTGACCTGTATGTCTCTGAACTTTGTGATTTCGAGGAAGCCCGGTCGTCCCTCGGTGAGCAAGAACAGACGTTTCTGTGTCATTGCAATTTTACCGACACCATGGGAGGTCTTGACACACGACGACAATTTGTAGACACACTCGCTATTGTCAAGATGGTCTATGACCTCAGAGGGCAAGTTGACGTCTTGCGCCTCGGCCTCCGTCTCTTTCCAGACGGTGTAGAAGACTCTGAAGAGATCAGGGTCCACTTGCTTTGGCTGGCCTGTGACACAGAGAGAGACAGGTATGTAACCAGGTGCAAGCAGACATACAAACATACAAGACAAAGAGCTGTTTCCACGCTGAGGGGGGAAACGTGCAAATACAAGCTGGAAACATGTACATTGACCCACTTGCACAAACAGATTAGGTTAGTTCCACATTCAACCTCGGATATCTCAGAATAGTGTGTATCATTGTTCTTCATGTGTTATTTTCATTCTATCTAGTCCTGCATGATTGCTTTATACGTCAGACGAAAGTCAAAACAAAGTCAGGGAAAATCACGTGGAGAAAATGGCTTCAAAGACTTTGTGTGAAGCAGCTCGTTAATCAGTTGAGTAACACGCCATTAACTCATGCCTTAAAGTCTGAATCTCTGTCAGGACCCTTGTCACTTTATATCCCCTCTCTTTCTTCCCCAAGGATACTTTGACATGCGGACTGGAGGAGTCGGGGATTGAACTGGCAAACTTCCGATAAGCGAACATCCCTCTGAGCCACAGTGGTCCCAAAAGCATTAGAAAGCTGATCATCCCTTGATCTGCTCTAGAGCCAACTAACATTTAGACTTAGTGTCCATATTGTGTTTTTAAATTGTTGCCAATGAGGAGAGAGTGTATGATGCCCCCTAGAGAGACAAAGCTACACCTAGTATCTTGTTTCGGGGTCTTGTTCACAAGTGAGGGTAGAACGGAGTGTGAGATGGATCGGCTGTTTGGTGCGGCTTCTGCAGTGATGCGAGCGAAGTGTTGGACCGTCGTGATGAAGAGGGAGCTGAGCCAGAAGGCAAAACTTTCAATTTTCTGGTCCATCTACGTCCCAACCCTCACCTATGGTCATGAGCTCTGGGTAGTGACTGAAAGAATGAGATCACAGATACAAGCAGCCAAAATGAGTTTCCCCCGTGGGGTGGCTGGGCTCAGCCTTAGAGATAGTGTGAGGAGCTCAGACATGTGGAGAGAGCTCCGAGCAGAGCCGCTGCTCCTTCACATCGATAGGGGTCAGTTGAGGTGGTTCGGGCAACTGATCAAGATGCCTCCTGGGCACCTCCACTGGAGGTGTTTCAGGCACGTCCCACTTGTAGGGGGCCTCAGGGTAGACCCAGAACACACTGGAGGGATTACATATCTCATCTGGCTTGGGAACACCTTGGGGTCCCCCAGGAGGAGCTGGAAAGCGTTGCTGGAGAGAGGGACGTCTGGGGTGTTTTGCTTGGCCTGCTGCCCCCGCAACCCGGCCCCAGATAAGTGGATAAAAATGGATGGATGAATTTAGTGACAGTTTCAGTAAATGTGACAAAGTAATTTTTTTTATAAAAGTTAACCAACTACAGCTTTAATGATTCCTTGGTTCCACAACACTGATTTTTCACCAAAACAGTGAGTGATCAAAGACCTTATAGTCCTCGTCAGGTGATTAAGAAAAGTGTAATACTCTGTATTTTCCAAATTGATTCCCTTCACTTCAGTTGGAGAGACATTTTACAGTCTGTGTGTGTGAGCTAAAGTGCATGTGCTGTACAGACTGTACTTCATGCTTACAGAACACTAAAAGAGTTCAACAGATCATCTCACTGCTGATTGATTCCACCGTGTCAGCAACAAGTGATGTAATCGATTTAAAACTGTTTCATGTATTGCTGATGGAGAAAACAATTACTGTATAGTCACTTCTGTGTCCACCATCAAAGGATTCCAGAAAAATGGCCTAATGCCCTCAAGATTTACAGATCTTTCACCCTGGAATTAGATACTCGCTACAGAATTTTTAGCATTTTGCCTTGACTGATACTGCCAAATGCTAAATGTAAAATGCGGCGTCTGGTTCTATACAAGTCATATATATTTTAAGTATCAAGAGATCTCTAAACCATACATATCATCCTACCTGTCCTCACTTACCATCATCACTGAGAGCATCAAATAATCTGTGTATGGTTGCTACGTCCTTAACAATCCCACACTCCTGAACGCAACGCACAAACTCCTCCTGATGCAGATGCTTTCGGGGAAGCTCAAACTTCTTGACGTGGTCATCAGGCTGCACCGACAGCTTCTCATTCTCTGTCTTCACCTAACAGATGAGAAAAAAAGACAAGATGACATCCATCATTGCTACTTAATCACCACCAGAGGCAGACTTACACAATCAAACATATTGTCTGTCAAACTGAGGTTGCCCTCCAACCACCACTACAAGATTGGATTAAGGGCTGTGTAAACTGACTGACCTTGAGGATTAGTCTCTTGAGTTCTGGTCGTCTGTCAGCTTGCTGCCTCTCGTCTCGATGCAGTGACTCCACGAGCCATGAGACCAGCTGCGTGGGGAAGATGGCGGTATCTGTCTTGTAGAGGTTCTGGAAATCAATCAGGGCGTCCAGCCGCCGCCAACACAGTGTGTTGATGAGACCACGCAAGTAGTAGAATCTGCAGAGGGAAGATTATTGTATTCAATCCTTCAGGCTTTGCAGTAACAAAGTTTTTCAACAACAGAGAGAGAAAATAAATGTTCATTATTTGTTCTTTAGCCCCTTCAGGATTTCACACTTCTTGTTCCACACACGTACTCTGGGCTAACAATAAACCAGTGTCCAGTGCACTTTATCTCTTTGGATTTGACGATCCATTTATTCTCAAAACAATATATACATGCTCACCAAAACACGGAAGGGCGACAGCACTGTCCAAATGTAATCATTCTTCCATTCAGCACTTCAGTTTTTCCCGCCAATACTTAAAGCTTTTCAACATGTTTCCACAACACGGTCAAAAAACAGTTTCCTTCCTGTTCCACACCTGATTCTCATCACCTGGAGCATACCTATATGCCCTTCACATGAATGCTCCACCCTGTGTTCAGTTTAGCAACTGCATCTATTTTACATGTAGTGATCGTTATTTAAACATGAAACAAACCAAACACAAATAATGTTACTGCAGCTCCAACATGAATCATATGCCTCCAAGTGGTTCAATTCCTTTAATTAATGCCACCATGATTTTCTGACCGTTTCACATCACAAACAAATGGCGTCAAACTCACGCCTCTACGCTTCTAGAGACTTGCAACAAAATGGAGTCATGGAGGGGAGAAGGAAACGCTCCAAAGCGAGGTTTCAGTTAGAAACACAAATGACAAAGTGCTGCTGTAATGTCTGTTCATTGATCATTTCAAGTAAAGGTGGAAACACCAGACATATGCTGAAACCACTGTCTACACAATATGGGCTTAAACTGCAGTAGTCTGAGTGGGCGGAAGTTTGCTGCAGAGATCAGCCTCTCATTGGGCGGAACGAGCCACCCGCTGAGGTCCCGCCCTACCACTTCCGGTTGTGTAGCAGTTTTCAACCGTTTTCAACACGTCCTTTACTAACTTTGCGGTGTTTGATCTTGCGGGGATGTAGCCATTTTTCTGCCATGATTCGCGTCCTGTAGGCGATATTTTTGTGGGCGTGTTACACCAAAACCTGTTTCCCCCCGGCAATATTTTTGCAAGTGCACCGTTGCTGTGGCACCGCCCAGAACGATTGTGATTGGTTGAAAGAAGTACAAGCAGCCGAGGCGTTTTTTCCTCCAATCTCAAAGTGAGAGTCGGCCCAGTCAGACCTTTCTTTTCTTGAGAAAGGTCTGGTGAGCGAGACTAAAACTGCAGTAATGCCATGTATCTGACACTTTACATGTGAGTGCCACTGCTTCCAAACTGAACAGCATATTCATTACATCATTCATTAACGCTGAACAAATACTCTCACATTTCATCCATTTTAGATGAAAGATTGTTGCTTCACAAAGAAAACTGATCAGGAATCAAAGATGAAGATCAACTAATAAGCAGAATGAATGATGCTAATGAATCCCCATTCCTACTGTGGCCAACACCTTTCAGCCATTCTCTGATTGTGTTTTGCAGTAGAAAAGTGTCAATAAATGCCTTGTGTTCCACCACAGCGTTGGATGCGGACAGTTTACCCCGCTTTGTGCAGAACATCAGGGACATGCATCGCACACCCCAGGGTGGGGGTTCTGTGTGAAGTCTGCATGTTCTCCCCGTGTCAGTGTGGATTTTGTCCGGGTACTCCGGCTTCCTCCCACAGTCCAAAGACATGCAGGTTATTATAGGCCTCTCGCCCAATGTCAGCTGGGATGGGCTCCAGCCCCCTGTGACCCCCAACATGATAAGCAATTATGGAAAATGATTGAATGATGCGATTGCGACGTTGCAGTAAGATGCTGCGTGCTTTACAATAATTGCTGACAGACCAACATTGTTAAGCTGTAAAACACTTGATTGTACAAATTAAATCAAAGAAGATAGAAAAGATAGGGTCGTTCCTGAGCAGATGTCAAGAGAAGCCTGAGGAGTAATAAAAGCAGAATACCTGGCCACCAGAGTAGAGTTCTCATTTTGGACAGAGAAGATGGCTTTGCCAAGCTGTTGGATCAGCTCACTGTAATAACTTTGGACAGAGTGGAAGGACAGAGAGGCTGGGAAATCTGGGAGCTTAAACACCTTTGCCGGCTTAGGAGGAGTTCTCAGCGCTGGGAGACAAAGAGGAAGGGAGCAAATGGAAAGAGAGGAAATGTGGGGAGGAGGCAAGGGGGGAGAAAGGGAGAGAAACAGAAACGTTTAATCTTCCTTTCCAGCTACTTTGTCTATATGTTGACAATTTGTGCCCCTGTCAGTCTCACCAGGGTCAGACATGATGATCCTGGTGAGCAGTGTGTTTCTTTGGAAGCTGATAGTTTGGTCGAGGTTAGGGAGGCTCATCCCCAGTCTTTTACTCAGATTGCTCTCTGTAATAGAGCTCTGTCTCCGGGCTTGGATCTCCTGCATGGTGGGTCTGCGTGGGATCTCAACCATAGCCTTCATCCTAGACGACATGTGATAAAAACAAAGCAAGGGTACTTTTATCTTTTTTTGTTTGGTACCTCGCCACAGCAGTGGACTCCAAAGTGTTAGTGTTAATGTTCAAGGCTATAGGTTGAGGTTTGGATTCTACCTGTGCATCTCAGAACGAGTGCTGAGTGCCTTTCGAGCAAAGTTGTCCATTTTCCTGTTGAGACGATCCTTGAGGAAGAAATGGAAGATGTGCGTCTCCAGCACCTGCAACGTAACCATGTTAATTTGAAGATGAGCACCAGGCCAGCATCCCAAGTGTGCTGATAGGTGTCAGCTCATTTGTTACCCATTCAATTTAAAGTAATAGAAATATCACTTGTTTAATTACACCCTATTTGCACAGGACTTATATTACCTGGGGACCTCTGGTAATATCTAATAATTGTGGAGGAGTCTGTGATCTTCATCCCATGCAAATCCGTCATGTCCGTAATTTGTCAAGTAAAATTTCCACTGCAAATTACCTACAATATTTTACCAAAAACAGAGGTCATGTGATAACATTAGTCCTGTAAGAATTGGCATCTCTGTGATTTGGGGTCATATTTAGGGGTAACGTTTTCTCTGGGCCTCGTTTCTCCCTGGTCGAGAATTACAAAGGGTGTATTGGTGATTATAAATCAGAGTCTTGACAGTATTTTGGGTGCAGGAGGCTCATCTCGCTGCACAGCATGGAGACCAGTTCACATAGAAAAGTAAGCTCAAGTCAATCAGGAGAGTGAAGCCTTGAAAAATGATGAGATGGATGACATGTTGCAAAAGGGCGTCATGCAGGAAGCAAAATACGAACATATTTTCTCTTATTTTTGTTCGTATCCACAATCTGTTCTTATTTCATTCGTGCCCACCGATTTCTAGATTTCACAAGTGTTTTGTTGTTTATGCTCTTCTGAGGTTTGAGAAAGTTTTACATGTAGGCGAGAGCACTCTTACAAAGATAAGAGAAAAACATCTCGTTTGAACAGTCAACAAATTGTTGCCCATCACAAAGAAACACAAGTTTTAAGTTTGACAAACATAAAAAAAATGCATGAATTTCATATCATCAAATTTAGATTAGATTTAGAGCAATTATAATAATTAGATTATTAAATTAATTATGCCATACTTCAGTTTCCATGCCTCCCTCTGCTGACTAGTGGTAGAATGTAACGCACATTCACTCAAGTACAAATTTGAGGTACTTTTACTTTACTTGAGTATTTTAATCTCGTGCGTTTTTCTACTTACTTTTTTTTTTACTTCTTCTAGATACTTTCCATGCAAAAACATTTCATGGTTCCAGCTTCTCAAATATTAAGACTTGATGCTTTTCCTTTTTAATTTTAATTATTTTGATCGAATAATTTGATTTAAAACTTTCTGCATTGATTACTTTTACTGGCGTCACGATGGTGCAGTGGTTAGCATTGTCGCCTCACAGCAAGAGGGTTTCTGATTTGGACCCAGGGTGGGGGAGCCCTTCTGTGCAGAGTCTGCATGTTCTCCCTGTGTCAGCGTGGGTTTTCTCCAGGTGCTCCGGCTTCCTCCCACAGTCCAAAGACATGCAGGTTAACTGGTGACTCTAAATTGCCCGTAGGTGTGAATGTGAGTGTGAATGGTTGTCTGTCTCTATGTGTCAGCCCTGTGATAGTCTGGTGACCTGTCCAGGGTGTACCCTGCCTCTCTCCCAATGTCAGCGGTTACAGAAAATGAATGAATGATTACTTTTACTTGTAATACTTAAATACATCTTCCTGATTGTACTTACATAATTTTAGTGTGGAGTGGTATTAATACTTTTATTAATCAAGAAGGGGGGTGCTGGTAAATGAGGTCCCCTGGTAACACTGCTCCTGTGCAAACAGGGTTTAAAATAGCACTTACCTTTTTGTAAAACAGCTGTTCAGCTGGCTCTCTGGTTTTCAGGAACTCTCCACTGTTAAACACTCGATGTTCATAGTTCAGATGACTGCTAACATCCCTGTTATATGCACACATGTATACATTAACAAAATATTTATTTAGGGGAGCCATCCTGGTAGATCTCAGTACACAAAGAACACACACACAACCTGAATATGTTGACCATCAGTTCCAGTGTGATCCTCTGGATGTCGTGGTTGAGGTTGTGTTGCCATGCTCTCCTCTGAGCCCGCTGCTCACTGATGTCAGTGCAGCTTGCATGGCTGCACTGACACAGGTCAAAATGAATCTGAAGGGACTGACACCTGCAAAGACACACTCACACTTTACAAATGTTTTCATATCTTATTTGTACTTCTGTATAGTATTAGTAACAATGATCAGTAGTCACATCATTCTTTGCATTACAGTGAGCACCTCTGTGTGAAGCAGTCTGCAGCAGCCAGAGGAATCTCTGGTAGGTCAAGAGTCTCAGAATAAGAAGTGGAGACACTTCCTTTATCAATGTTGATGAGGATCAGATCATCTGTTTCCTGGATGGGGGAAGAGCAAGACTAAAATAAATGTCTTTATCTCTTTGTCGTGCATTAACTGATATGCTTTTAATGGAATGGGGCGACTGAGGCTCAGGAGATAAAGCGGGTCATCTTTTAATCACAAGGCTGGCAGCTCCTCCTGCATGTCAAAGCAGGACACTGAACCCTTGCATTGAACCTTGCATGGCGGCTCTACCAACATTTCCATTTGTGTATCTGTGTGTGTGTGTGTGTGTGTGTGTGTGTGTGTGTGTGTGTGCATGAGAGGATTGTTGTTAAGCACTTTGTCTGCTAAGTTAGGAAAGAAAGGTGCTGAGTCCATTTAAACAAATACATGACAATACTAATAAATGTTTTGTGATCTAGAAAGATTTAGTGAGCAACAAGAAGTAACAGTCAAATGTAATGTGAATAAAACATATGGAAACAGTTTTAACCTGCTGTAGATATTTTTTTGTTCTAATTCTTTATTTATTAATGACACAAATTTCCCTCTATTAGCAGTTTTAACTAATTGGAAAGGTTGGGTACTCACAGCAGCAACCTCTTCAAAATGGCTGAGATGGCAGCCCATGAGGAAGGCAGTGGGAGCCATGAGAAAGTCCAGCATGCCTCTGGCCAGGACAGGAACATATGGCTGCTGCCACGACAGAGGCTGGCAGAAAGATCAGGGAGGCATGGATGAAAAAAATTATAGAGCGAGTGGTGTCACAGCACAGTAGAACAGTGCATCACCACTCCAGAGTCTGATAAATCTTTCTGCAGGTCTTTTGCAGTTGATTTGCCTTTCTAACAATCCTACAAGCAGCTTTCTCTTACTTAACTATTAACCAAGATCAAATCTAACACTACTATGCATTTTGCAGATATGCAGACAGATTTTAAACTGACCTTCATATAAAGCAAGAAGCTCTCTGCCACCAGCGTGAGTCTGGCCCAGTCAGCAGAAAATAACACCACCCGCTGCTCCTGCAGGAGACAAGACAGCACCTGCAGAGACAGGGACAGAAAAGGGACAAACAGTAAAGAGACAAGAGTTAATGTGAGCCTCCTCCTGTTTCACTAACATCCCCACAACAGGTGTGTGTAGTACCTGTAGTAGTTGCTGTGGTCTGAAGCAGAAGAAAGGCAGATGGAGGTCTAAATCTATAGCTGGGTGGTCTTTGTCTTCTCTGGACGGTAGTACAATGGTCAGTGGATACAGGGTAAACATCTGCCAAACATACACAGCATTACAGTTAAGTGTTCTTTTATCTTCTGGCTGGCTGCGTCACATTCAAAGGATGGGCTGAAAATCAATATATGTACACACACACTATTATGCTTCTTCTACCATGAATGTAAACATTTTTATGACGACAGTAAACACACTGCACACACCAAATGTAGTTGTCCAGGAGGGGGGACAGGCACCAGCGCCAGGTTGGCTGCAAACTCCTTCACTCTCTCCTCCATGTCGGATAAACGACAAGTTCTCAGCTGGATTAACAGACTAACAAATAACAAGGAGAAACAAACAGAGATATATGAGGGTTGGAAGCAACAACAATTCACTGATAAAAATGGAGGAGATGAAAATACATGTGAATTGAATAATAGAGGGGTAAACTGGATGTGACATGAAAAACACAGTGAAAAATTATCAGTGGATGTGATTAATTTGTCTACCGTGCATCATTCATAACACCCAACTGACATTTATAGTTTTGTTTTTGTTACTTCTGCCCAAAACGGCAATCATAAAAAAAAACACTAACTGCTATTGAGTTTTTGCCTCTCAAATGGGAAACGTTGCCAAATTTCGACCAGCTATGTGTCACCACAGAGCGTGCAGATGAATGGTGTTTGGCTTCTCTCCGTGTTGCCAGTGCCTGAATCTTCCCGCTCATCACTTGGCGGGGGTCTGCTCATGCGCGGGGCTGCCGTGGCTCCGGGACAGGTGGGTGTTGTGAATGATTGCAGACACAATAATCACATCACTTGATAATTCATCTCTCTCTTTTTCATTTCACATCCATTTTTTTTTACCTCTTAAGTAACATTACAAGTGGTTAATTTGCAGCTCACAGCAACTTCATTCAATATACTCTCAGTTAGCATCCATTAGCTTGGAAGGCTAACTTGGCTTGTTTACTGTATTATGTGAATGTCACTGTCACCCTGAGCATCCCACCAAACCCTGTTCACAAATCTGGCAGGTCAATAAAGCGTTGCGTGATGTTAAAAACGATTAAACAAAAAGTTGAATATTCATATTTAAACAGCCAAATCTGATTCAACTGGCAAAATGATGAGTCGGGTAAATTCCTTATAAGTGGCTAGGCAGTTTGGTTTAGTAAATAGTTTCTTACCATGACAGACAGTCTTTGAGTGCAGTGAAGTAAGGATACTTGGATATGACACAGAAACCATAGGCAGAGAAAAGTTTAGAGAACTTAAAGGACCCAGGTCCATTCTGGAGGAAAGATGTCTCTTCCTGTAAAAACACAGGAAACAGTGAACGCCGAATCTCTTTCATTATTATATATTACATTATTATCATTCATTGACACATGCTAATTGGTGAAGTTGCCAGTGATTAAGGGCCACTTTATCTAAAATTAGTTTTTATCCACATTAAGTTAAAGATCTGGAGCTTCGTTTATAACCACTGCGTACGCACAAAAAAGGGCTTGAAATGTGCATGTGCCACTTTGTAAGCTTAAACTGGGATTTATAAAGAAAAACTTGATGTGGAAATGTAAGTAAACGCATACACACATTTTGGAGACAGGAAAAAATTGATGACACAGATGGTGATTGTGGAAATTGGACAAGAGGAATCATTATATGTGTAAAGATCTCTCACACATTTAAATTCACCTCCTATCATATGTTGATTGTAGATCCACTTCACAAACATTCAAGTGCAGCAGTGTTATTTGTGTTTGTGCCAGTGAGCAAGAACTTTTCCATAAGCGCCTTTTGATTGCAAAAGATCTGTCCCCTTAAATCTTAAATCCTGCTCAGTAGTTCATTAGCACTGTCTAATTATCACATTCCCACTACCGGGGCACAGAGGAGAGGGTGCACAGCTGAATGATGCCAGGCTGTGGCAGATGACAGGATTCAGGAAAATCTGTCTTTCCTTTACCCGACAGTAAGCGTGAATATACTGAGTCATTTTCACCTTGCCCTCGTTAACCAGGCTAACTGATGAAAATAACGTTGTCGGTTGTATAAATCTGAGATAACATCAAAAACAGCATTAAATAATTGCAGTACACTGCATCAACAGTTTTCAATTATCCTTACCAATACTGTGCATATATCACCAAGTAAGATTTAAGTTTTCAGATCATTTTTGTGTGTAAAATGGCTGCAGGAATCATTAGTGTGCTGTCAGAGTCACTGGAGACACTGCGGCACTCCACCTCTCACCTGGCACATCTTCACCTGCACATATGGATTATGTAAATTAGAAAAGACATCAGGGTGGAATTCTTTTTTTTTTTCTTTTGGCATCCACTTTAAAAGAAAATCAAAGTCAGGTAGTGTCCTGTATGATGAACTGACTGCATTAAAACGAGCAGCAACATGTTCTTCTTTAGTTTGTAACCCAGCTGCCCACCAAACAACAGGCTATGTGCTTTCTAACCTCCAGCTCACCAACAAGCACCTCAATTTCTGCATCAGGAATATTCGTCTTCTTGGTTTTCATGTCTATGCATGTGCTTTGCATTGACCATTTATGGCTGCATGTGGGCAGTAGAGGGCGCAACATGAGGCTGGTCCCCGTGCAGACAATTTAAAGTTGATTTGGGATTTACAAAAGGAAATAGCGTACTGGCAAGTGTACACACAGTTTCAGAAATCTGAATATTTTTTGGCGTATGTACATTTCCTCATTTGTACATAGGCAAACATTTAGTGTGGATTTGCCGCACAGTTTTACACATGAGGCCCCTGGTTGTAGCAGAAAAACACAGTTGGGATTTAGTTTAATTGCTGTGTATGAAGTATTACTTGTAGCACTGTTTACCAGTATCGGTCGATAACATTGCAGTACTACTCCATGGGTCTTGTTGCCAAAGACATCAGTGAAAACCAGGAAGTGGAATTGCTCCTCTTTCTCTTCATTGGTTACTTGGAGCCCACCTGGTAAAAAGACAAAAATATTAAGACACATTAACACAAAGGTATGATTATGCTGCTATGACAAGATGTCAGTTTTGCACTGTGTGGCTGAACCATGTAAAAAAAAAAAAAAAAAAAAGAATCTCTCAATCTTTGAGCCAAATTTGTGTGAGCGTGCCAGGGAACGTTAAATACCTGGGAAGCAGAGTTGAGGTAACGCCATGAGATCGATGTCTTTAGGAACACTGACATCTTCAGTTCCTCCTCTCCCCCCTGCTAAAATGATACAAAACTAAATTACACAAATCAGTAACCTTGCGGGAGACAACATGTTTGTGGCTCCACAGGGGTTTTGTATTTGAGACCTGCTGGGTGGCAGCTATGTGTGGACAGAAGTACCAGACCAGACAAGCAGGTACCACACCTGGGCTGGGAGTCGCTGCAGCTGAAGGAGGTTGTTCCCTTTTCTTCCTGAGAAAGGAGCGCCGCCTCTTCCCATGTGACCTCCCTGTTTCACTCTCAGATTGCGGTCTGGTAACAAAGGGAGGCGCCAGGACATGCAGTACCTCCGGCTCCAACAGGAGGTGTTCTGGAGTTTCATTGTTGTTTATGGCCTTAGTGGGAGACAGACAGGCAGGGATGGATCAGAGGGGACAAATTTTCTTATCATAAGTAGTACAGTGCAAATCTCTCCTTATGCCTAACATCTAAAGGGGTCAGTTGAGGTGGTTCAGGCATCTGATCAGGATGCCTTCTGGGCACCTCCCACTGGAGGTGTTTCGGGCTTGTCCCACTGGTAGGAGGCCCCCGGGCAGACCCAGAACATGCTGGACGGATTACATATTTCATCTGGCCTGGGAACACCTTGGGGTCCCCCAGGACCGTGGGGGCAGCAGGCCGGGCAAAGTACCCCAGACGTCCCTCTCCCCAGCAACACTTTCCAGCTCCTCCAGAGGGACCCTGAGGTGTTCCCAAGCCAGATGAGATATGTAATCCCTCCAGTGTGTTCTGGGTCTGCCCCGGGGCCTCCTACCAGCAGGATGTGCCTGAAACACCTCCAGCGGGAGGCGTCCAGGAAGCATCCTGATCAGATGCCCAAACCACCTCAACCGACCCCTTTCAACGCGAAGGAGCAGTGGCTCTACTCCGAGTTCCCTCCGGATGTCCAAGCTCCTTACCCTATCTCTAAGGCTGAGAAAACTCATTTCCGCTATTTGTATCCACGATCTCATTCTTTCGGTCACTACCCAGAGCTCATGACTATAGGTGAGGGTTGGAACGTAGATGGACCTGTAGTTGAAAGCTTCCAAGTGATCATGGTAGAACTATTTGTGCCCTGGGAGGAGCGCATGGACGAAGCCCAAGAGCAAAAACGTGCCAAGTACCAGGAGCGGACAGAACGGTGCCGGAGGCAGGGCTGGAACACCCGCTGTGAGCCTATTGAGGTGGGATGGCGTGGCTTTGCAGGCTGGTTACTCTGCTGAACTGGGGATAGTGGAGCTGGCTAAGAAGAGGGCCATCAAAACAGTAATCAACGCTGCAGAGTCAGCCACTAGGTGGCTGAAAAGGAAGGCCCCATGGTCAACTGCTGCTGGGATGCAAGCCAGGGACTGATCGCCTCCTGTTGGGTCGCCTGGGTGACGGTGTCTGATGTTTGAAAAGACCCAAAACACCTGATGACCCCAGAATACATCACTGGCAATGCTTAAATAATCCATATATTCTTTAAGCTAAGTTTGGACTTTTGGGCATTTCAATCAGCCATTGGCAGGCAGTTTAAAGTTTGCACTGATGCTGCTGTCTTGGCTAAATCTCCTCTGAAAAACTAAAATTAAAACTAAAGTAAACCTCATGATATTAGAAAGGTCAAAACACCAAAATGAGATGAGGCTGCAAACACAAGTTATTCAGTCTATGATGTCTATACAGCTACAGTTACCAGTTTACAGTACATCCGTCAGACACGTGTGTGTCAGGGTGCATTTGGATGCACATACCTGGGAGATCTCCCTGAGTTTGTCGCTTGATGCTCCCACCACCACACAGGCTTCCAGCAGAGCAGGAGGCAGATGGTCCGTCATCGCTGACACCAGTTAGACCAGCAGAACTGGGCCGACTCTGACCTGCTGGATCACAACCACTGAAACAAAGACAAGTCAGAGAGAGGAGCCAAGGAAAGGTTTACATACAGAGATACAGATAACAGAAAATGGCTTGTGTGTAATAAGGCAGACGTTGCGACAGCTCTGTCATCTTCACCGATGAGAACATCTATCAGCTGGATTAAGTCACAGCACATGACACACATTATCACTGCTGCTGTTCTCATCAACAACAACTTCTAAAGACCCAGTCAGACACTTTTTTCTATCACAGGATTATTCCAAGACTTAGGGTGTACAAATGGCATCTCTGAAAGTTTACCCCTCCTCCATCTCCTCCTCCTTCTAATGGCATTTGCAAGAATCCTGTGTCTGAACAAAAACAAATAAATCAACCAACCAATGATCAAATATGAATCAAGACTCTGTTACTGCATTGCTTATTTCTCATACATACGCTTACTCAACATAATTTTGTGTACTATTTAGGTGTAAAATGAGAAAGTTGGCTCTGGCTGAGGTGACGTACTGGGTTTTGGGTCGACTTTTTCCAACATGGTGGCTGAGTCAAAAACTCTGGGTGCGCTCTGAATCGCATAGTTTTTCTTTTTACTTTTTTAGCAGCTGCCCTTAAAAAGTATGTACTGTTGCATGCAGTATGCACACAGTTGGGATGTACAACTTTCTGATTACATTACACCCTGAAATTTTACCCTCTTACTTTTATATCCGTTACTATGGAGATATAACAAACACTACGTACAGAGGTCAATCCATAGAGCTCTGCTGTCATTACTATGCAATCTATGTAGTTTAACTTTAGAATTATAACTGCACAGATTGTAGATTTGTGACAGTGAAAGTAAATCTGCAATTCTATAGTATATAGTTTTGTTCTATTACTGTTTACAATATTCATGATTATTTTCATCACTTAAACAATCAATATTCCTATTATTACCATTTCCTGGTCATCAGGTACTTAAATGCACCGTCATCCATCACTGCGACTTCTGACAACTGTCAAACAGCTGTCAGTGAGCTGCTGTGGCTCAGTCGATGTGACATATCGTCCGCTGTGTAGAGGACTGTGGGTCAGAATAACCAGTAAAGCATGCTGGCTTTCATACTGCAAAATCAGACCGGATGTACTAGAACATCCTGGTATTTTTGGCATACTGCATTTGACATACTACGTATTGAGACATATTAAATCTTCTTTATAGCATGGTGGTATGGATATTTGGATGCACAGATTCTCTCTACCTGGCCGCCATGTTGGAAACAGTCCAGACAAAACCAAGCACCACCCACCTTGATTTATATTGGATCAGTTAGCTGGTTTTCTTTAGCGTGAAACGGAGCCAAGTGGAGGTGGAGAAGTCTACTGTTCTTTCAGACCACTTGAATTACAATATGCTGAAATGTTTTTTATGGGACTTTTGCCCAATTGCGGCAAAATTAAACTGCCTACCCCAGCTTTAATATGATTATGACATTTTATGAAAATCTACTAGAAACACTCAACAGCAAAGTGCTTTATAGAAAAAAAGGTTTAAGATTTAATTCACAATCCAGAGATTTACTTTGTCTGCAACTGAATCATAAATTTGGCATTAATTTCCCAATAAACACTGTCAAAAATGCAGCATCACTGCTATGTTCTGAGGGCAAACAATGACATGGTTTTAAAGCAAATCCCATAATGGTTAGTGTTACAGGCAGCTAGTCTGGGCAGTGCATTTATATCAACTTTACAGTAGTACAATGTCTGCATTTATCTGTCTAATACACTGTGATATTGATTAGTGCTGTAATCTGTCTCAAACAATATGTTGCTTATCAGCTTTTAGTTTGTGGTCCATGAAGTTCAAAGGAACCCGTAAACAACTCAGGAACAAAAACTGAAGTAAGCTGATTCAAGCCATGTGGTGGCAACACATGACACAGGATTTAGTTCATTATTCAATTAGTATTTTTCACTGCACATCCACATAATGTGATAATAATTCTGCTTTTCATCTTTGCTGTTCTCTTTCCATCTGTGGTCTACTTTTTATTTTACAACTGAATCACCACAGTGAGGAGCAAATTATCCGAGATCACATTTTGCCCGTTTCTTGGTCTAATGTCTTCTTGGAAAATTAGGCTCATGTGTGCAGAGGAGGATGGACATGTACGCACAAAAACACAGAGCAAATAACTTGCAACTGGGCCCCACAGTAAATGACATTACATGTTGTAATGTAAAGTTCTCTCATTATTTTACTGTTAAAGGTTGTTTGACTGTTGCAACAGTGTAGCGCTGTTCACTTGTTTGAACTTAAATGATATCTAATCCTCAGCATCAAGAATGTCCGGCATAACTGAACTAATAACCCATTAAAGGAGCATCTCACATGACCTGCTGCTGCCCCTATTGGTCCAAGGATGTGACATGATCATAATCACATACAGTACGATCATATGATCCTTGACAAGCAGAGCACATTCCACATCAAACCGTAGCAAAACAATAAAAGTGTCACAGCTTCTGATACGACACAAACAAGCTGACATTTCTATCTACAAAAATATGTTAAAGCTTGAATACCTGAAACTGCTGGGGACTTTTAAAATAGTAACTCGCCTTTAAAATCCATTTAAAAAATTGCAATATGTCTTCATCTGTCCTATTTAACCAATGTTCAGACCAATATAATAAATGTTTTGGGACCATTTAGTAGTTCTGGTAGTTTAGTTTTTTGGTTCCTGTTGAGCCTTAGGAGTTTTGTAAGTTGTAACTGTTACTGTATAATACAGGCACTTTTTTCCGCAAAATGTAGACGTTTAGATGTTAGTAAACATTTATTTTAAATACTATCTCTGCTTAGAGTCTGAGCCCTTATTATAAAGATTCAGATAATTCATCAGGATGTCCCACATCACATCCCCACTTGTCTCATGATTTGTACTTGAGCTAAACTAAATCGTCCAGACCTAAAGTTATGGATGCATTACTGAATTGGTCTATCAGGTATAGGCCCAGGGACCCAAAGTGTCAGGAGCCCCACTGGCCTCCATCTGCAAAACATGCATCAACCAGGAAGAGACTCAAAAAGACAAAAAAAAAAAAACAAAACACAAAAATGCTTCAAAGAGAAACATATTGACCTTTAAAGAGACACAAAACAATTATAAAGAGACATAAAATGACTACAGGGAGATGTAAAGGATCTACAAAGATACACAAATCTACCTCAAAAGAGTCTTTTAACAGACAAAACAACAACAAAGACATGCAAAGGACTTACAAGAGACACCCAAGGACCAAGGAGACACAAATATACCTCAAAGAGACACAAATGACTTCAAAGAGACACAACATGAACACAAAGGCAAATGAACTACAAAGAGACACAAAATGAACAAAATAGACAAAAACATACCTCAAAGAGACAGAAAACTGACCTTTAAAGAGATACAAAATGACCACAAAGACATGTAAATAAATGACAAATAGACACAAAACGACTACAAAGAGACACAAAATGACCACAAAGATATGCAAAGGAACTACAAAGAGACACAAAATGAACAAAATAGACAAAAACATACCTCAAAGAGACAGAAACTGACCTTTAAAGAGATACAAAATGACCACAAAGACATGTAAATAAACTACAAATAGACACAAAACGACTACAAAGAGACACAAAATGACTACAAAGTGACACAAAACTACCAAAAAAGAGACTTTTAACAGACAAAACAACAACAAAGACATGCAAAGGACTTACAAGAGACACACAAGGACCAAGGAGACACAAATATACCTCAAAGAGACACAAATTACTTCAAAGAGACACAACATGACCACAAAGGCAAAGGAACTACAAAGAGACACACAAGGACTACAAAGAAACACAAAATGAACAAAATGGACACAAATATACCTCAAAGAAACAAAAATAACTTCAAAAGAGACAAAAAACAACTACAAAGAGACACAAAACAACTACAAATAGAAACAAAACAACCAAAAAAGATGCAAATATACCCATAAGGGTCACAAAGTTACTTCAAGGAGACATAAAACAACCTGAGGAACACACAAAGATACCACAAGGAGACAAAAAACCGACTAAAAGATGCTGACAAGTACATTGAAATGAATAAAAAGCCTGTGTCTTGCTCCAATGTAGGACAGGTGGTGGGGCCTTTTGCATGTCTGTGCCCAGGGCCCCATCGTCTCATTATCCACCCGTGCCTGAGGGGGTCATGCATGCAATGGGACTGAAAGTCTGCACAGTCTGAATCAAATGTGCCCTTAAATCACAGGTTAACTTGTGTGACAAGACAGAACTGGAGCGGAGAGAACTAACACAGAGAAGCATGAGAAGGGTCACTGTCATTCCTGCACAAGCTGGCAAACACAAACATGATCTAAAAACAAAAACATCTGACTGGTGAAATCAATTAGGTGGAAATTAAAAGTAGAGCAAAGCAAAAATGTCTTATAATAAAACTTAAACTCATTGCTTTGATTTCAGTTTGACTCTAGTTGTTTCAATATCTCCAGCACAGATACATGACTTCAACAATCAAATGTAGGTCATCTCACCTGATGAGGAAATACTGACTGGCATGTGTCAAGCTAACACCACTGTCACACCCTGTTTGTATTATGTGACAACATATCAATTTGAAGCCACATTTCTGCCTCCATGACATAAAGTAAAAAACCAAACTGCAGCAGCAGAGTTTTCCAAACTGCAGAGAGGACTTCAGCTGACACAGTTTTATTGCGACGTGATGGTGAGTCACAAGCTGCACAGGTGAGAGGATGCTTCCAATCAGTCTCTGAGACTCGACTTGTCAACGTCACGCTGTTGAATCTTTAAACTGTTAAAAGTTCTCTTACCTCCTCACAGGCTACCGTGCGGCTCCTCAGTCATCCCCCCGTCACTGTCATGAAGGCAGCCCGGACTAAAGTCTCTCCAACTGCGCAGCAAACTCCGGCACGACTAAATAATGGCACGAGCTCGTCCCTGTTTCCATGTTTACCGCCTGTCACTCTGCTTCCTGTTTCTCTGCGTGGAAGTACAAACATGCGCATTGATAGTTTGAGGAAGCACTGCAGTTTCATACAAAGCATGTAAGTCACTCAACAATGACGTGCCTTTTATGTTTTGTCACAATTTGGCTCTAATATAAATGTATGAAGCATCAGTTACAACCCTGTGAAAACTTAACAGGCTGGAACATTAAAGGTCCAGTGTGGATTTACTTCTGATGGTGGCTTTGCACCTATTTTGCCACCAGTTTGTTTCTTGAAGTTCTTTTCACTAAGTGGAAGATAATCATTCGTTCATACATTTGTTCACTTGCCGTTACCACTTATCCTCTCAGGGGTCGCATGGGACATTTGCATTTCATGGGTAACACCCCCTAAATAGCCTACTATATAAGGACATGTGTTGTGCTGTGTGCAGATACTCAAGAATTGAAGAGGTGCCACCAATAAAATCTGTAAAAAGCATATCAGTTAATGCACGATAAAGAGATAAAGACATTTATTTTAGTCTTGCTCTTCCCCCATCCAGGAAACAGATGATCTGATCCTCATCAACATTGATAAAGGAAGTGTCTCCACTTCTTATTCTGAGACTCTTGACCTACCAGAGATTCCTCCGGCTGCTGCAGACTGCTTCACACAGAGGTGCTCACTGTAATGCAAAGAATGTTGTGACTACTGATCATTGCTACTAATACAGATATACAAATAAAATAGCGGCATATTGATTTGGACTTTTTTTGCAGGTGGGTGTCAGTCCTTTCAGATTCATTTTGACCTGTGTCAGTGCAGCCATGCAAGCTGCTCAGAGGAGAGCATGGCAACACAACCTCAACCACGACATCCAGAGGATCACACTGGAACTGATGGTCAACATATTCAGGTTGTGTGTGTGTTCTTTGTGTACTGAGATCTACCAGGATGGCTCCCCTGAATAAATATTTTGTTAATGTGTACATGTGTGCATATAACAGGGATGTTAGCAGTCATCTGAACTATTAACATCGAGTGTTTAACAGTGGAGAGCTCCTGAAAACCAGAGAGCCAGCTGAACAGCTGTTTTACAAAAAGGTAAGTGCTATCTTAAACCCTGTTTGCACAGGAGCAGTGTTACCAGGGGACCCCATGTACCAGCACGAGCACTGACATTAGCCCCTGTAAACGATGTACACAATCATTGTAAACTCCACTCAAAACACAGCACTACTAGTAGTGATGTACAGTGTTAACCTTCTTTTCTTTTAAATGCAGGTTAAACAAACAGAACTGATTCTGCCACACATTGGGCCTCATGCAACAACAATCTCTCTCTTATATTTTTCCCTCATTTTCTGTTAAGAGAAAACTCTTAACTCTAGATGCAACAAACGTTTTTAACCATCCAAATCTGCTCTTCTGCTGAATGATGAATCCCACTTGATCATAAATAACCCATTAGGTAACACCACATAAACACTATATAAGCATGTGTTGTGCTGTGTGCAGATACTCAAGAATTGAAGAGGTGCCACCAAAAAAGTCTGTAAAAAAAGAAGAACTTCTGCAATAGATAAACTGACTTACTATCACTGTAAATGAACTTAGAAAAAATAGCAATGACAAAACAAGTGTGAAGCCCTAAATGTCGTGTCAGCAGCAGTGGTGGAGGAGATGTTCAGATTCTTTACTTAAGTATAAGAATTAATACCACTCTGTAAAAATACTCAGTTACAAATCATTTGTTTTGGAGAAGAAGAGACCACTGTGGATGATGCGACCCCAGAAGAACTTCCTGAACAACATACACTGAAGGAATTTTATCCTTAAGTTAAACGAGAAATTTCAGTTGGTTGCCATCTGCAGTCCTCACTGTTAGATGCCACTAAATCCTTCACATTAATCCTTTAAATTAAATTATTTAAATTAGAATAAAAGGCATTAGCAGCAGTAAGCTTTACATTAAAACACAGGGATTTAATATGTCTAATAAAAAAAATTATTGTAGCCAATGTGATATTTACTTATTGACTGTCACATAAAAAAATTGTGGATTTACGTTTACACTAAATTTAATCCTGTTGTAATAACCCACAGTGGCCTGAAAATGGCGGTGGTTCACTAATTGAGGATTAAATATAGTCCCCAGTTTTTAAATAAAAATACAAAATAATAATAAAAAAAACATTGGACAGAAACCACAAAAGATAAAATAACCACCCAAATAATTTAACAAATATTAATTTTTTTTCATATTGCTAAAACAGTAGTTTATATTTTATAACATCAACTGAGTCTCATTATGAGTTTGCAGAAAGGATTATTTTTCTGGTAATAAAGGGACAGCTCACCTCAACATCAAACATACATATTTTTACTTTTACCTGTAGTCCTATTCAGTATTCTAGAGTGTTTTGGTGTGAGTTGCCAAGTGTTGCCAAGATATTGGCTGTAAAGACGTCGGCCTTCTCTCCAATATAATGTCTCTTTCCAGAAATCATAACTCGGTTACTCAAGATAACACACAGACTTTGCAGTGAGCAGTTTCATGTAGGAACTATTTTCTTTCTACCAATCTACACCCACCAACTGTATCTCTGCTGAAGAAGAAGGAAGCGTGCGTCTACTGCTAGCTCCCCTAGCACCACAGCCGAGGAAGACACCATTTGAATTTTCATCTGGTGCTGTCACAAGCACGAGCCTCTTGTCCGTGAGTAGATGCACACTCCCTTCTGCACAGCGATACAATTAGCAGGTGTACTTCGGTTATCAAGTGAATTTGTGACAAATTACGTATCCCTATTTAATGTAGTTGTTGCTGTTGAGGATTCTTTAATAGCATTGTACATCTGGAAACTTTTTTTTCAGATCAGCAGCAGTTGTGAACGTCTTGGATTTGTATCTTTAGTGGACTGTAAGCACATCTGGTTCACTATCTCATGAACTAAAGATGTGAGTACTCTGTTTTCTGTCTCTGCAACACATAGATGCAGTTGCTTGTGAACTAACCAGAAATGTGGCTACCTTCATTTCTTTCGAGTAATTTGGGATGGCACACAGCAAGGGGCTGCAGGGTTGGAATTGAACCTGCACCACTGCAAAGGACTCAGCCTACATGGTGTGCACACTCTACCTGTTGAGCTAGAGGTCGCCCCCAAACCTTTATTTCTTAATGCAAAGTCTGTCTGTAGCACTTCTACCTGAATACTACAAGTCACACTCCCTACTGAACTCAGTCAGTTTCCTGTTGCGTATTGCTTTAATTGTGATGTAGTTTCATCTCCTTTTTTCCTTTTACAATAACTAAACATTCATAAAAGTATATACAGACGAGAGCTAACGAAGAGTACACATAGAAATAAGGTGTAAAAAACACAGACACAAGTGAAGGTCCATTATAGTCTTTTTTTTTTTTTTTTCAAATAACTGGTACAAAAATACCTTGATCACATTGTACAAAAGTCTGTGCAGCAGCAAAAAGAACCCAAAATCACTTAAAAAAAAAACACCAGTGATTGGCTTTCAAACCAAAACATAGAATATCATCCTAAAAATCTTAACGTTTCTCTAAAAATCAAAACTATTTCAATAAGCCTGTTCCGAGAAACTCTTATTCAGTACGGTAGTTTGGCACTAAATACGGAGTGTCTCCTCCAGTGTGAGATGGAAACGTCTCTGAAACATGTTAACCAGCTGAAGTGAAATTACATACCGAACTGACACCAAGTTAATGTGAAAGGAATGGAAGCGGTGGAGAGAACAGGAGGCTTTGGTTCACCTGCCTGTTTCCTCTGATAAAACTGTACAAAAGAAAGTTTAAATGTGTCCATGAAGGAATATTCCTGTTCTACTTTGATTCAGAGGGACTCATCTTTACACAAAAGCTGGAGATTTAGTATCTCACATTGCTTAGAAAACATAACCAACAGCACACACCCCATGTCACACACACACAAGCAGAGTCTGCGTTATTATTCACGGGGAAATTAGTGATTAAGTATGTCATTTTGTTTTAATTCTCTCAACACTTCCCCTTCAATATATGATGAAAAAACAAACAAACAAAGGATTGTCCTTTTGTAGTGCTTGTAAAACAGCCTGTGTAAACCTGGAGGCTGTAAAGGCTCATTAATACTCAACGTTAGGTACACATACACACACAGACGGGACTTTCTGTCCGTACTTTGTGTTCACGTTGTTCATGTTTCTGCACGTTCGGTGGAAGCTTGTGGACGGGGACAAAGCAGAGCAGTGCCACCTAAAATTGTGGGTGTGGTGTAGCAAGACACAGGACACAACAAAGACCACAACAGACCACTGCCGTCTACCACGCCGCCTCCATTAAAGGATAAATTATTGCGACCTCCCCCACCATCTTCATGTTTGTTGTAAGAAACTTCTGACTTTGCTCCCTGGTGGATGTATTTATGTCCACATAAGGGACACATGGAAGAATAATGGCAGTAATTGTCAAAAATGAATGTGTCTATTTTCATACATAAAGGGATTATAAATGGGCCCTAAGTCCTTGGTGACAGCGATCACACCATAGAGGACATTTTTCTGTCATCACAGGCAAAGTGATGAAAGCTAGCAGGAAACAAGGTCCCAACAGAGGCTGTTGGCATCACCCATAAACGGGTAAAGACGTTTCTTAAGGGCTTGATGATATTAGAGATCTTGCTTCAGTCAGATTGTAAAATTCACGCTGTAAACCAAAAATTTGTGCAATATTTTCACTAGTTTTCACTCGTGCTACCTCCGAGTACAACAAGGAGGAAAGTGAACCAAGAAGATCCTGTGCTTTTTCTTTAAGGTTCATTTGGTAAAAACAGCCCAGCCAAGGCAATTTCACGTTTGCATAGATCAGCTGTTAGCCTTGCATTTAGGTCCTCTCACCCATTCAATATGCAGCATTATGGGCTTCTGAAGCAGCTTTAGACCATGTGACATTAAACCTTCCTAATTAAAAAACATAATGCACCGATTACGCTGCTCTGGGTATTTAATCTAACTCATGTTTAAGAGTTATGAGGTTCTGCTGAAGATGAGCCTTCAGAGAGGAGAGACTGGGCCTGCCAACAGAAACAGCAATCCCTTTGAGACAGCGCATTTCTGTATTTTTTTGATTGACTAGATATGTACCACGATGAACAGGTTTCCAATTTCCAATGTGTGTGGAATGTTATTTTCAAAAACGTCTTTTACATTCAGTAGAAAGCAAAACAAATGCCACCTCCAAAACAAATCACACTGAAACCCAAAAAACACTTGAGGTCAAATTGGAGAGGCCATGACACTATTATTTAAGGCGTAAATTCACAAAAAAAAAAAAAAAAAAAAAAAAAAAATCCTTGTTGAGACGGACTTAATAATTTAAATAAAAATCAGTGTAGATAACAGATCAGTGGTGCCAAAAATACATCATCACAGCTGCTGGTGAAATTACTTAACTATATGTTATGTTTCATGTGTGTCATGGCATGAAAGGAGAATATCGCATTCAGAATTTTAGTATGTTTTTGTACAGGCGTGAAAACTTGCCATGTAACAGATTCCAACAGTGTAAATGTGAATAAAAAAGTGTTTGATGTTAAACTGTTTTGTTAAGTCTGCAGCAAATGTGGAAGGCTTTACCTGTAGTTTGGAAACTTCCTGGCATTTATAAAACTTAGGTGTTCTATTAACAGACTGGAGCTAATCATACATCAGTAGTCAGTCTACATGTAATGCAGAGGTACACACTTTTACAGCACTATGATTGTCCATTCAGCGTTAAGGAGCAGCTTCTGTGAAGTTAAATATCCACTGACGTTATTCTGCAGCATCGGTGTGACAGTACTGTTCAGGAGTGAGACGGAAAGTGCTCTGTGTGCTTCCCATTTGTGTTTTCACAGTAAAGGCTTACGTTTGTTTCAGTAGTCTTAGTTTCGACAGTCATGTGGCTCTTAGGGCCCTATCTTACACCTGGTGCACAGGGCAGCGCAACTGTCATTGCTTGTTTCAGACCGATGAGTTGTCTTTTTCCCAGGGCCCTGTTTAAACTATCTATAGCACATGGTCTAAAGTGCAGGGCCCAAGTGGATTTAGGGTATGTTCAACAACTTTTGCTTGTTACATGGCGCATAATATGGGTGCAAAATAAGGCACATTTGCTGCTAAAACAATGTAGGCTGTGAACATGACAATTGTGTCACTCTGAAACTAAAATGAGGGTCCACTGAGCTGTGCACCACTTTACACAGACTGTAAGCTCGAACCCTGAGTGTTTTAATGGCGTACTTCTATCCATCTAACCATGCAAACATTTATTCGTTTTAAGGTTGAGGTAGTAATAAGTCAAGCATAGCAGCCCAACACTGAGGTTGTTTCGTCTTTTCAGTCCTTTACTCCAAGAAGATAATCTAACTTAATCTATCCCACCCAAACTTCTGTAGACCCAAGTCAGCTTTAGGACATATTTTCCCTCTTTCATCATCTCTCCTTCTTCAGAAAGGCACAGACATTTGGTACCATCCCCACATGCCGTGGCTTGTGCGACGTTCAGGCAACAGAGTGATTCTCTGTCTTCTTCAAACTATCTCTGTCCATGAGGTTCAGCAGAGCCAGCCTCGGGTCACTGGTCCTTCCTCCATTTGGGTCTAAAATTCCAGGTAAACCCACCAAACCCTGCTCCTGCTCTGAGCTGCTGGGCTCCATATCAGGATAAATGACGAGGAAACAGGCAGTAAGGAAGCCGAGGAAGGCGCCCCCAGAGGCCACTGCAGGAATGACGCGCACACTGCCAACTGCATCTACAACAGCTCCAAGGGCCGATGCAACCAAAATCTGGCTGATATAGACCTGGAGGTTAAACGAGACAGAATGATTCAACATCATAGTATACACTGTAACGACACTCACGTTTTCCGTAGATTCTCATCACCACATCTAGAGTAGAAAGCTGGATCACTTTAAGTCCCCCTCCACTCAAAAATGTGTTTTTCTTATGTTTATGTCTCCTAAAATATCTGACCTTCACTATACTGACTTGTATCTGTGCTAAGTCACAAGAGGGGTGTTTTCACATACCTCCACTGAGTGTCTGTCCACTTCCCTAAAATCTAAAATTCTCCAAGCAAATTAGATTAGATAGGTCACTTATATGAAAGCCAATCTCTGTCTAATAGACTTCGACACAACATCGCAAAGAATCTGAAACCTCCAGCAAAGAGCAGACTTGTCAGTACAGGGAGCAGAGTTAGCATAAGCATAGTGAAAGTTCTGACAGTAAACATGGCAGACTGTGCGGTCTTTAGATGTAAACCAGACTCTGGAGCTTCCTTCTACTATCTACCAAAAACCCTATCATAGCAGATATTATTGTATGTTTCACAACCAGTAACGCTGTGTCAGCCAGAGCCAGTTAGCCTACAAGCTAACAAACAACATTAACAAATAAATGATGCTAACGTTGTACTTATCATTCTGACACATCTGCTAGTCACCAATTTTGGTGCATAACGAGTTCTAGTCTGGGTCTGACTGAGGCTAAAACATGTATGGCTGAATGTCTCTAATGTTTCCTCTAATGCTAACTCTAGCTATTGTCATGTGCACTGCTCTTTCACCTGTCTACCTAGCGCAAGCAGTGCTGGAGAAAGTGTAAAGCAGAAAGCTGAAAGAAAAACCTACAGCAAGCAAGCGTTTTTTTTTTTTTACTATTATGTGGGAAAAACATCTGAAACTAAATATGCATCAGCATATTTTACTATAAAATGTGGAGGGGGACTTTGAGTTTGGAACTGATGGGAAAAAACAGTATGAGTGCTCACCTGGCAGGATAAGATAGCGCAGTCAATACCAAAACCTCTTCTTGTGTTTGCTGGACTGTGGTGAATGTACTGAGCAGAGGAACAACAGAGGAGAGACTGTCACTTCAGCTGCATATTTCAAAGATTGTCACTGTGTAGGGTTTTCATGACCTAGTGTTTTAGGCTTTTAGGATAACGTTAAACAGCATCATGACGTTGACTAAGCTTACACCATCCTTCAATGCTTTGGGGCAGACCTTAAAAGAGTACTACACCTGCAAAATTACTCTCTGGATATCAATTACTCACCGCCTGTTACCTTGAATTCATGAAGAAAACTATTTTTCTCACATGCCTCCATTGTGAATGGAGAATCAAAACAAGGCGAACATGCTACATGAATTGAAGCAATCAGGGTACACATTTAACAACAGCAAAACTACATCAAAACATCTGTTAGAAACTCTCACAAAACTCCTGCAGTATAACTCAACTCTCATTTATCCAGTCGTTTGCTCAGTACTTTGCAAACACATGCATTTTTTCTAAAACCTTCTGCTACCTTACGCCCTGAGTATGCCTGAGCACGCACGTATGAGCTCTACTTGATGCTACCTGGCCGTGCATCAGACCGTGTACTGGCATGTTTTAATTCCTAATGTGTTTGGGAAGTACAAACGACTAGATAAATGAGACTTGGATTAAAATGCATGAGTTGTGTGAGAGTTTGTTAACTGATGTTTTGTTTTGCTGTTAAATGTGGACTGTGTTTACTTCAATTCATGAAGACTTTTTGTCTTTTTTGGATTCTTTGTTCACTGTGGAGGCATTTTGTTAACTGCAAAGCTCCGACTGATATACCAATGCTATATGATACTCAGAAACTCTAAAATATGGATGTTTTTTGTTTGTATGTGTGTGAAGTACATGCTCCATCTCATGTTTTAATGTGTGGGGACACAATGTGTGCATGGATGTGTGTGTACTGTCAGTTTGTGTACATACCTCTTTGATTTCATGGTACTGCCCGAGTAATGCATAGGGACAGTAGGAGATACTCATGGAGATGATGCCCATGCTACTGATCATCACCATGGCAACATAAACATTAGGAAAGATCGCCATGACAGCAGTTCCTAAGGTTAAAAAGATGAAAGCTGTTTCAATTCATTACATTTAACTTCATTCTGTGCAGCTATTACAATACACAACAGCTCCCAAATCCACTGTACTTCACTTTATTATTGTCAGCAGTTAGTTTTACTGTGGCAGCTGACCTAATGAGAATCCCAGAGTTCCAACAATGTAGATGATCTTAATGCTCAGATCAAAATTATCCAGGTACTTCTGAAGGATTGCTGAGTAGAGAGACAGAAAGACACAGAGAGAGAAATATCAATTAATGAAGATAGTGTAGGTATCACTGACCACTTGTTTCGTATGTAAATACAGCAGTAAGAAGATTTAAATTAAAATCTAAACATCAAAACAGTGTCTGTGTTTTACCAGAGCAGACAGCAGCAGTGGCAGCATAGACCACCAGGCCCCAGCAGCCCATCTGTACTCCTCTGTGATAGTTCAGTAGCTCTGTGGAATTAGCTGGTGCCTGAAAAAAGCAGAATCATTTCAGTAATGAAATCGTATACACTTGACTTGACAACTCACACCGTTATGTTTATATGTTTCATGCATCATGAAGCGTGCTGGGTTTATTCATCTGTACTGCTCTACTGTGTGGTCTTAGCAAAACTGACGGTGTGTGAAGGTGAAGGTGTGTTTGTGTGCACGTGTGTGTACCGTGGGGTCTCCGTCGTAGATGACTTGCCCCATGAAATCGGTGTAAAACACAGCTTCAGCTATAATAGAGAACCATGTGAGGAGGTGACACACACACAGTCTCCACAGCTGCTTCGGCATCTATTAAGGACAGGAAAGAAACAAGGAATTAAGACTAGCAGGTGAACATGAAGAAGGAGGAATACCACAAAAAAATCTGGTTAATAAATCTGCAAAAATGTTGTAAATGTGATCAGAGAAAAAATACATCAATATCAAAAACATTTGTAATTTACTTCACCTTCAACATGGATAACCAGAGCAGTCGAACAGTTGTACCCTTGTCTGGTCCTCCTTCACTGCTGGAGCCCTCAGATGACAGACTGCTAGCTGACAGCTGCAACTCCCGCCTGTCTGCACGCAGCTGGAGTTCACTCAGATCATTCAGGCTGCGGGATGTGGTGATTGGCTGAGGGCTTGATGGCGCTGTCCTTCGCAGTCGATGGCGCTGTGATCCCACTCGTCCGTAGTAGGAGAAGGTGAAAGAGGGCTGAAGAGAAATAAGACTACCATAAGCTTTTTAACATTTGCACAATCAGTACAGCGCCTGTTCGCCTGTTCGGAGCGGGCCGATTGCTTGGTCTGTTGTATTGCTGCTTTCAGCTTTCTTGAGTCACTCATACAAATAACTTTAACCTCAGCAGTATGCTTCCTTGGGTCCTGACTTCTGAGTAGGGTTGCAGCGGTATGGTGGCTTCAAGGTATACCGGGATATGAAAATTGACGGTTATCATACTGTGAACATTTGCTTATCCCGGTACTAATATAAAAAGTCAACTGGATGGAAAATCTAACCTCTAATTTAGTTATTGGGAGACTTTTACACGTACTTCTATTAAAATATGGTAACAAGTTTAAATTCTCGTGATAAAAGCTTTGTTCAAATTTTCATCCCTTTAAGGGTAATAACAGGTAGTAATAATAATAATTCTGTAATACTGTGAAACCGGGATATTTTCTGAGACAATTATGGTACCGTGTACATCTCATACTGTTGCAGCTTCACTCCTGAGCAATACCTTGCATTCATGTAGTGGCTAAACAATCTTTAAAATGAGTTCTCTGCTGGGTAAATTCTTGTGAACACCCCCTTAAGTTGGAACAAGAACTCAGGAAGCGAAAATTTGGGTCAAATTTTTGCCAAGTTGACGTCATATTATGCAGAGACATGGTGAATCAATATTTTAAAGCAATATTTTAGTAGTTTTAGGGGATGTACTGGTGCAGCAACAAGTCAGGGACAAAATCACTTTGCAGCATGAAAGTTCAAACTGTTATCTATGTGTTGTTCAAATGCTCTGATACATAAAATACAACACGTCTTCTTTGTAGCATCCATGTTGTTTCCACATTATGACTTACAGCTCATTAATAAACCAAAGTCAGAAGAACAACTCCCCAACTCTGGAAATGGGACCATCTGAGGAGCATATCAAAGCAGCAATACACCTGGGCCCCAAACAGCAGATCTATTATGATGTTTAGACAACAAAAATACTGAATCAATAATGTACAAAGGGCAACTCAGCAGTATATCACTTACTGTGTACTTCCACTTCAGAGGTTAACATTGTGCACCTACTACTACATTTACCTGACAGAGACATGCTGCTTGTTATGTTGCAGATCCAGATTTTACTCACAAGATATAATGTTTAAAATATGATGCATCATTATTCATCTAACTATCCAGCATTACATCAGAGCTGAAAGCTCCACCTTATTCAGACGTTAAGTACATTTAGGTACATTGTGCTGATAATGCTTCTCTGCCACTCTTCACTTCAAGTAAGTGAATGCAGGACTTTTACTGTGCAGTTAATGGATTAACCTCAGAAAAAAAGTTTGACTAATTCTACCACTGCAGATAACCTACTAACATTCCCAGTAAAAGGAAGGATGAACAGTGAAGCCAGATGACTTTGGCCTGGGGCCCCCAAATCACTACATAAGCCCCTGAAAAACACACCCGACGTGGATACTTGTGGTCAGAAACACAGGTGAAATACACTTAGCAGAGGTAATAATTTACAAAAGGTGCACCACCACCATGTTTATACAGTAGAGCACGGATTTAATGAGGTATTTTGCTGGAGGGAATGTTACTAGTGTTGTAAGTTAGTATGGCAAAGAAAACCACACCCGTGTCGTGGCAACTCAAGGTCAGAAACACAAGTGAAATACACTCAGACATGCTCGACCCTGCAGAGCCCTGAAACCCCGCCCCCCTCTGCTAGACGGAGCCCTGAGCACCGTTCACTTGTTTATTTAAAGTTTATCAATATCAAAATAGTTATCCAAAGTGTGCCAAATTCTACACTGCACGTCCTTGGGCCCCGAGAAATACACCCGCCAAACACACACACATACGCGAATGTTTGTGACTATTACAGAAAGTAATTCAAAATGGTAACTGCAATTGTACCTGTCTGTAGAAGGTGTGTGGGTATGGCCGTGATGAAACGGAGGTGTTGGAGAGGCGGTTTGGCGGCTTAGTAGAGGAGTGGCCTTTCACTGCATTGGAGTGGTCAGAAGAGGACAAACCTGCACTGACACCATTGGCAGCCTTGACCTGCTGAGACAGGAGAGAGAGACACAGACAGATGTATTAAAGACACAAAGGGAAACTGAAGACATGAGACTACATATGTGAAACACAGTACAGAGGTTTTCTGTCTCTGAAGAGTTCCTAATGTTGCCTAATGAAAACTAGGTTTAAAAAAAACATATCACATATCAAATAACTTGTTGATGTTGACAGTTGATGACATTTGTTCCCAACACAAATAACATGTGCCACCGCAGCAGCTAATTTCACCTGTGTTTTCAGATGTGAGTCCTTTGAACTGATCTGGAGAGAAGGAGGGCCGTTTGTTGGACCCCTGAGCTCAGGCCAGGCTGGATATATCGGCTCTAAGATCCCCATCCCATCATTTAGGGCAGGTGCTCCACCAGAAGGAGATGACGAGCCAATACTGTGGTCTAATTGCTTGAACATATCTTCTAGCTCTCCCTGCGTCTCTGGTAGAAAGTGATGCACCTCTGGCAGGAAAAGTTGCGAGTCCGGATCGAGGTCAGAATCCAACTCGATCGTAGCATCTGGCATGGCTAGGACTGAATCGCTTTTACTCCGCACTCGCTCCACAGCAAGGAAGTCCATTTCCCCCTCCTCAGGATCTGATTGGTTGTCCTCTTGGGACAGGGCTCGAGCAGAGGCATCTTCCTCTGCGATCACATCAAGTAAAAGTTGCGAGTGGCCGACGGGCCTGAGAGACAGCTGGCTGTTAGACTCCCCACTTCCTGTGACTTTAAGCTGGCTGGATGGCGCGAAAGGTTGCTCAGGGATACTGAACATGTGCAGTGTGACAGAGATGATGAAGACGATGCCTGCGAACAGGAAGAGGACCTGTTCCTGTGATTTGAATGCTTGGCCCAGAGCTGTGCCAGTCCAGTCTAGACCACCCAGCATGTAGCCCACTGCTCCACCGAGTCCTGGAGAGACAGACAGGTATGGACACAAATACACAGGTCAGTTATTGTGCAGGTATGTGACAATACCAGAAATTTAGTGGTTGAAAATACCAGTGGAATTCCATTATTTTTGGTATCAACAAAACAATAAATTCCATGTACTCAAACCCAAAGTACATGTCTATGTGGGTTTATGAGATTTTGGGGGGTGAGGAAACATATTAATATAGAGCCTACAGTGTATTAACATATTTCTCCTCCACTGTGTTGCTGTTCAGCGCTTGTACATGTAAGATGTGACAGTTGGTTTTTGTGGGAGGCCATTTGTCTGGCCAAATCCACTGTAATTGGATGGCTGGGTAAAAAGTGACAGTGATGAGTGCAGCGCTCAAAAGTTGAACATTTTTCAACTCTAGGCAACTGTTAAAAAATAAAAATAAAAATTCAAACATGCAGCGCTCTTGCAGAATAGATGCACAGCACCTCGTCAAACTGCTGCCTGTGTAGCATAGTGTAAATACGCAGCTCTCCCACTGCAAAGAATTAACAGAATATGCTGGCCTCAGGAAAAATGCTTTTCTTTTCAACATGTGGAGGCGGAGCTGTCACTGCAGGTGCACTTTTTGCCGTCTTACATGTGTTGTTGTTTTTCTTCCTTTGGCATTTAACCACAGACTACAACAGTTGGTGCCTCGTCAGGTCTGGAAGAATTACATCCCTGGTACCTACAGTACTGTTTTTTAATAGCTAATATTTATACAGGTTCATATGGATGGTCTGTGTCTGTGCATGTCTTACCAGCAGAGAAGGCATGGATATTCAGGGCCATATCTTGCTCTTCAGTATCGGCAACATCAAGAAGGTAAGCTCTGATTGGTCCCTCAGAGGCATCAGCACAGAAGTCCAACACCACCACGCCTACTACAGTGAGGACGATGCCAATCGGCTGGCTGCTGGGACTATCACCAACGGAGAGGCCTGACAGAACACCACAAGGTATATACACAGATAAAGATGGGGCCAAACATTAACTATTATAATTTGTAAGTGGTGATCTCCTTTGAAACCTTCTACTCACCTATTAACGATCCATTTAGGAACAGCGCCACTCCCAGCAGCACACCTACACACAGGGCCAGAATGAACGGTCTTCTCCGGCCCCACCGCAGAGTACATCGGTCACTGGCTGAGCCAATCACAGGTGTGAAGAGGAGACCCAGGATAGGACTGAGGAACCAGGTTAAACTGTAATATTGCTCAGGAAGACCTAAAAACACACACACACAAACAAATTCAAGACAAAGAAACCTGTTACAGGCCCGATCCATTTCTTACTCTCACCCCTATCCCTCATTTTTCTAGTGCACCTCGCAACAGAGTTACAAGTTTAGTGGTTGAAGTCTTCCCCTGTAAATGAGACAGCCCTTCAAGACCCTGATACGTCATCATCACTTCACTGATGCCGTTTCAAATATGGCAAAAAATGGTATTATCACAATATATGTTTTTTTATCTAATGGAGATAGAAAAGCAAAGAGGCTCGTGATTTGTTCACAACTTGAGTTTCATGCTGTCAATCAATCATCAAATTGAAAAGAACACTGCGTCATTACAAGACTGCTAGCATTGCTCTATAGGCTACAGTAGCAAC
The DNA here is from genome assembly GCF_041903045.1 of Epinephelus lanceolatus. Lineage (NCBI taxonomy): Eukaryota > Metazoa > Chordata > Actinopteri > Perciformes > Serranidae > Epinephelus > Epinephelus lanceolatus. Next base: position 11,187,106 of record NC_135743.1, read on the forward strand.
CCCTGCTCCTACCCTGCCAGTCTGCACTAATATCAGCGGTAACAAATGTAACGTCAGCTGGCTAGCTAATTAGCTATCAAGACATCAGCATACTGCCAGTGTTTTTTGTTGTTCTTGTTGTAAAGAAAAAGACCATAATATATTAACACAACATTAAACTAAAACTAGTACTACTACGATGGTTATTGTAGTTTTTAAATCTTTAATAATTAAATAATTCATTATTAATAATAATTTCAAACACTCAGTTTGGAGTGTGCGTCTGAAAAACCTCCATTGGGAGGGCCACAAAGCTGTGACACTTTGCCCTACAACTCTATCCCAACACAGCCTGCCTCTAGATGTTCTGTTTGATAATATGCTAACTGGCTAACTAGTGTCTTGAATCTGTCCTGCTGGTCTTCCAGGTTCCCTTTTTCAATGACGAATACAGGCTACCGCCGCTCTCCAGGTAATGACTGGAGAGTTATTTCCTCTCACGCAGGTGCAGTATGTATGCGCTGGTTTGCTGTTGGCTGTAGTCTTTGCGGTGGGTTTGAGTCCAACTTTTTGGCTGACAAACAGGCGATGTGAGACGACGCAAAATTCATTGCCACTAATTTTTTGATGTTGGTTTGGTGTGTCTGGGCCTTAAGTGGTAGGGGCAAAGAGTGTGTTAGGATTGAGTCACAGTATACTTTAGTTAGACTAGATGAAACCATATTTTTTTAAATTTTAGTCAGGACTTAAAATGTCATAGTGCTTTGACTTGCATACTGTGCCTCTATCTTATCACATCTGATCACAAGGTTAAATAAGCTACATCATTACAGCAACATATTGTATATTGCTGAATTGTCTGTGCTTTCACAATATTATAGCCCTGGAGACACGCCAGTATTTCTGAAACAATGACAGTTAAACAGAATAAAAGACATAGGAGGACATTTAATGACAATGCAAACAGAAAAACTGAGGGAAATGTGTTACATGCAGAAACGTTATAACACTTCACTAGTGATTTTGTTCTGGCAGTATAAAAACTTTGCTGCATCAAATGTACCTTTGCCTTGCATGTTCATTTTGCACCCGAAGCACCATCTTTCTGCTAAGGCCAGAAACATGGTCTTCTTACACTTGTCTTTTTACCTTCTGTTGTGATGTTGAGATCTGTGAAACTTCTTCATTGAGTTTAACTTGATTGTTGTCTTTAAGGGCTTAAAAAAATCTTCATGCTGTGTCCCGCCATCTTGGTACAAATCTCATCATTAAGCCAACCCATTCATACGTTTGTCATGCAGGGACTTGCAGGAATAACAAAAACAGTAGATGTCTTGGTAGAGAAGTAGCTTTAAAAAAGTTTTCACTAAACAAATAGGTGAAAGTCTTCCTTTGTTTATTTGAAAAAGCATAGCACATGACAGCTCTTGCATACCAATGCATAGCTGAAGAACCACTAGTGCTCCTTTACCAACAGCTTTCAGGATGGCAGGAACAGATCAGATAACAAGGTGGCCTGTTACAACAACACAACACAGAAATATGCACCAACCAGAGAGGAAAGTGGCGAAATCACCTCCAGTTGGCCAACATAAGATAGAACAAGACTTCAGCATGCACTGCAATCAGGAAATGCCCACCCTTTTATTGCAGCTATTTTAATGCCAACATGGTTTGACAATTTTAAGTGAACCAATTTGGACCAAATGCATGTGAAATTTATGAGACTCAGACAATACACCATCAGCTGTGAGTTAGATTAAAAAAACAACTGTCTCCGCTGGATGACAATATTCTGATTTTCCACCCCTTATAAAGTAGTGGTTTCAGCATAAAAAAATCTGATGGACTCAGACCCAGTCAGCTGGCTGGGTGAGAAGGCTGGTTCTCACGGGAACAACATGTTACCCATGGTGCCTTGCTCTGCTCCTGTCTTCCCTCTCCCTTAAGTCAACAAAACAGCAGATAACTTCCTTGCAGTAGGAAAAACATTGCTCTCTGTCTGTCTTTCCCATTGCCGCTCACCCTCTCTCCTGTCAATGGGCCGACAGCAAGACTTGGAAGCAGTTTTTTTATGAGTGGGCCTCCGTTTTGTTTGTCTCATGCATGTGGATGAGGATGCACGTGCAAGCACATCAGGTGTGTGACGGTATACACACTCAAGCCAAGTCTATCCAATTGTTTAATGAGGACAAAAATGAATTCAGTGCGCTTGTTAACCCTCAAGAACAAACACACAATGCAATTCATTGAGCAACACTGAGTGGCCGCACAACTTTTATTTGTTTAGAGGAAAACTCTGCAGGGCACCTTTAAGTCAAACCATGACACACTCAATATGTAGATTTGTGCTGAAGGAAGGCTTTGTTAAACATACAAACAAGCATACCTGGTATTAACATGTGTCCTGACTGATGTGACCAGCAGTGAACAAGCTTGTCTGTTCATACCTGGCACTGGAATGCATCTCCACAAGCATCTCAAGTGACCAATTGTTATTGGGTCTCACTTCCCACTCTATATCCTTTCACATTCATTCACCATCATAGGAGACTACTGCTGCGGACAGAGAGAGAACGCCTGCACACACCCTCGCAGGGCTAACTTCAAGCATCCCACAGCTAACATTACCTAGCAGTTTTAAATGGTATGAGTCAAACTGTTTTGGAGTCTGTGTGAGTTTTCCTATGACTGTTCAACAGCTGCTGATGCTGTGTTAGCTCATGCTAACTGGGTAGACGTTTTAACCCTTTGCTGGGAAGAGAGAGTCTCCGGAGACGGTCCTTAAGTGCTGTGTTTGCAGCTACGGAAAGTGGGGAGTAGGATAAGCAAGAATGCCAGCTGAGTAGGTGGTCCTTCAGCGTGGCCAAGAATGCATTAGCGTACACACTGCTGAAAACATATACAGCCAAGACTACCTCTGAATGTGGTCTGAGCTATCAGATCCCAAGATGCATTGAGGTTGCACTGGATGCATCCACATCTGTACTTAAAGCTGTCCATGTGTAATCCGGTCTCCCAGGACGCTTGTTAGGACCAGGTGTAAACAAGCCCTTTGTGTGTATTTATAGTGTTGTTGACTATAGCAAAGTAAATCCTATAAAAACACTGCTGGTGTTTCAAACTAGTAGTGCTTCCTCAGGCTTAACATGTTAATGTTTCTGAATGTGGTGCTGCCAGAAACTGCTACAACACCGCATGTAAAGAGCAATGACGCAAAGAAACAGCTACTATTTTCTTAGCTGGTTTTGTTTTGGATGTACATACCTCTCCTTTTAAAGTAATCCACTAAGAAAAGATTCATCCCAAACAATAAGTGTGACAGGTTCTGTTCAACTACTTCAGAGCACTCACTCTGAAGGTCTAGCTTTGGGCTTTATGCTATGAAAAAAAAAGCACTCTGTAAATCAAACTACAAATTTAACTGCCTCGATGCATGCAGAGATTATTGGTACAATAACCAAGCAAAACTGGTGGCCTAAAAAATGCTTACAAAAACATCCTGAACAGGGTTTGCTTGAAAGATAACACAATCTTTCTTACAATATTGTGAATAGAGAGGAAAACAGAGGGACTAAAATGTGCTGTGTTAGACATTCTTGTCATACCTTGCCAGGGGAAAATGCCTTTGTTCCATTTCTGCTATGGTGGCAAACCTGACATCTAACTGCATAGCCCCTGGTTGGCTACTACTGGGCAGACAGGTTACATGATACAGCGGCACAGCTAGGGAAATCAGTCAGTCTGGCTAATGAAACAACAGCCTGATTCCCCAGTGTTGGTGCTGTTACCTGACAACTGTTACAGCTGGGATTTAGACTGATGAGCATCTCTTTTTGGAATCACTGCGCTGTGTTTCAACACAAACCAAACCCATCTATTCTTCTATACATAAAATGAGGAACAGCACTCACAGCTGAATCTGGGCTAGCAGTCAGTGTGGGTCTTTCCTGACACTAACCAGGGGAACACTGCCACAAATATATCACAAGAAGCCTGCAGGGTAAACAGAGCATGCTACACACTTCACCCAGTGCAAACACCAGCTTTGAAACATCATATGGCTACACTGATAGTATTATAACTCTACCAACGTGTACCTTCAGTGAGAGGGATCTAATAACTCTGCTACCTCTGAATTATCAGTGGCACTAACTCTTCTCTTATGTACAAGTTGTTCTGCTAATGTCTCTGTCCCACACTTAGCACAGTTGTATTCTGTCAAAGATTCACTCTGACATGGTGCTCAAAATGAAGGGCTGCACTGTCACAGAATATTTATTGCAACCACAGTTTTGTCTTCAAACATTTAAATGAACATGATTGACTGTGACGTTAGTATTTAAAATGCATGCTCCGCTCATAAACACTGTTTTCATTTGGCTGCATTCTGGGATGGTAATTTAATTTCTAGTTAGCCTTTATCTTGATCAGAACAGGGATAAAAGGGATCTTCAACGTTTTTCAGGCCAAGGACACCTTAGCACAAAGACAGACAGAGCAGGGACCACCTACTACACATTTGTATAAAACTGGGTTGCACTTGAGATTATTCTGAGTATTTTCAAGTCTTCTTTCTTTTGCGCTTGCCTGTAGCTGCTAAGTCAGCAACAGGTGTAGCATGGTTAGGTGCACTAGCCTCACCCTCTGCACTTTTGCTGTGGCTCACAAGAATGTCTGTACTCTCACTGCAAATTGGCTAATATGTAAGTTAAGCAATAACTAGTTCACCTCACTGTTAGCCAAAGACAGGTGCCGCCATTTAGTGTTAGCTAGCCCACGATTGTGCAAAGACTCATAGGTAACAGTTCACCTTTCATCAATGATGTGTACTGTAAATGAAATGTTAAAAAGATGCAGTGTGAAGAAGGACAAGTCTTATTTTGATGCAAAGATTTGTACAGTAGCAGAAATGTAGCATAGCATGGAAGTGAAAGCAGTGCTCTGCTTACTGTGAAAGTGCAGTAGAGATATTTGTCCCTAAAGTCAATGAATAATCATCTTAATACTGATCAAAATAATCATAGTTATCATTTTGACCATAATCGTGCAGCCCTATCACAGTGTGATGGTTAAACTTAGTTTGTGGAAATTCCAGGGCTGCCAATAATGCTGAATTTTTAGATGCAGACGTCTACAACAAGGTGATATTACTACAACATTCAACATAGAGAAGAGTGTGTCTGTCTGTGTCTACATGACCATATTGCGTCTCCTTACCTATCTGCAGCAGCACTGGCGTCACCAGAGCTGTCTCCATGGCGTAGCAGAACTCACGTCCAAACATCACCGCCCCGTGCATTACCCAGCGATGTAGAGGGATCTGCATACCTCTTCCTTCTTCCTCCACCTCCTTCTCACTCTCTTCCGCATCTTCCTTGGGTTTAATCTTCTCCAGAAGACCAGAAGGCTCCCTCTCCTCTGCCATTCCTTCCATTACAGTCTTGTAATTGGTTTGTTACGCTGAATGGTTGGTTTATATCAGTGTGTACTACCTATTGCTACTATTTTCTATATGTGTGAGCAAAACTATATTATGCTATTATAATATGCTAACAAAACATGTAATGCCCATGGTTTTCATCTTGATCACTTACTGTGAAACAGAAGCCAAAGATATCCAGAATAATTGATCACAGAGCATCTCTGCTGGTCAGCGCCTTCTGGGTTCAGAGTCAAAGAATTGCAAATAATTGAGTTGGAGGCTGGAATCATCGTTATAAAGAGGTTAATGTGTCCAAAAAATTGATGTGGTAAAAACAAATTCCATACATTTTATCCCATGGCCATCATGCTGATAAGTCACCAGTTGCACAGTTCAGAAGCTCAGTGGGAGAGCGACGGTGTTCCTCTCTTGGAAATTCACAATTCAGGAAAAAAGGCAGAGAAGTTGTGCGTAGCTCCAGAGGTATGGGGAGGAGCAGGGGCAGAAGAGGTGGGAGAAGGGGAGTGGCGATACGTGTGTGCTGAGTTCCAGTATCTGGGTTTGTGGTGAGTTGTGGGATAGGTCTGTGAATGTGTTTGCGGTGGCTGGTTAGTGTGTGCCGGAGATTGTGTGCCTGTAGAAGGATTGTGTAATATCAGAATGTGGCTCAGCAGAAGTCTTTGACTGTGTGTGTGTGCATGTAAGTGCACTTCCTGGCAAGTCAGAGTCATAGCATGTGGAAACTTCTTGGCATAGACCCACTGAGTGCTACAGCAACCTGCAGAAAAACACACTGGTTAGACAGTAAGCTAAAGCTCTAAAATAGTACGAAGGGTGGGATTGCCTTTGTGTTAACACTGGCTATCTTGAGTTATTTTCTTGCATTTATTGTATTTATTCTCTATAGTTACCAGAGGGCTCCCATTCGTAAAAATGTTTCAGGTCAGTTGGGAGACGAAATAAAAATTCTCTTGGCTTAATAAAAATGCTGCAATGCCCCAAAGTGCACAAGCAATAAATTTAAACTCACCATACAACTTATGCTGTTAAACCCAACTAAAGTTGTGTAATAAGTTTATAGATGGAACAGACATAATTTTACAGGACGGAAGGAGAAAAGGATGAAGCAATTTTGCCACACCTTATGACCCGGCTCTTAAAAATTCATCTGAGCTATGAACAAAAGCCACATTAAGAAATCAACCCTTGTTACAACACCTGAGATGTTGCATAATTTTATAACGGTAAAAAAAGGTAGCTTAGATGTGATTTAGGGAACATAGTTAACCTCATTTTTTTCTTGGCTTGGCTTGTCACTTTTACGCTGTGTTAGGTATTTTAATTACAGCTTAGGATACATATTAGTTAATGTTTAAACAAAATAAACCAAGTGTAAAAACGCGTCCCACAGATAAGAGATGAATTTTATGTCGTGATGACTTCAGAGTGACACAGTAACCTGCTCCTGACCAGTCTACACACGTCTCTAACAGCCTCTAATGTACAGATGAAAATGTGTTTGATTCATATATGTATGATGGGTGTTTTTAACCAGTAAGGACATGTTTAGCTCGGGGGCATCTCCCTTTAGAGTAACGCTGATTTACCTGAGCCACCTGACCACCTCCTCTACAGTCTACGTCATTAATAACGAGGCATTATCAGTCATTTTTAGCGTGTGAGGATGGTGCACACGGCGACACACGAACACCTGACTCTGGACACATTAGCATAGGTATGACTTGCGGCTAACGTTAACCGTTAACCGTTACCTCAGCGAGCTAATAAATTTCAGTTTGGCAGCTAACGTTAGCAAGTTACGACAGCGGGAGCCAGTTACATTAATAAAGACAGGAAGATCTATCATACCTGAGATGTTACTCCGCTGAGGTTAAGTAGTCCCGCGTTATGCCAAATTTTCGATAACGTGACAGTAAAACTCCAGGTTTGGGTTAGCAGCCTGGCTAACTGTGTGACCATCTGCTTCACTACACTCATCAATCTCATTGGTTTCCACAGTAACAAAGCGGGGCGTGGTCGTTAGGGGGACGCGTATGACGTCATCGGGATATTCACCTACGGTGGGCGGGGAATGACAATAATAAGAGTTCACTTAATTAGCAATAGTGATGAAATACAACTAATAATAATTCAAATAATAATTCAAATAATAATGTATTAATTTAATAATTTGAAAACTGAGATAATAGAACATTAGTTTTATTTTATTTTATTTTATTTCAAAAGCTCATCCCTCAAATATAAAACTAAGACGTATGAGACTGGTTTTATATTTCAGTAACACGGAAGAACCAGTAAACAGAACTCCCTTTGCACAGCCAGTCTCAAGGTCAAATACATTTGACACCAAAACATTCAATCACCCCCATTCAGGAAAGAAATATGACATCATTGCTGAGCATGAGGCTGCCATTGGGGGAACATGGATCATGCCATTGCCAGACACTACAAGGAGAAAAAATATGGGTCAGTCACTTCCCTTAAATTTGTTGGCATTGAAAAAGTACAGCCCAATCCAAGAGGGGGAAATATGATCAACCAACTTTTAAGAAGGGAAGCATTTTGGATCTATGAATTGAATACACTTGAGCCACATGGACTTAATGAAACATAGGATTTGATTCCTTTACTGTGATATAAATCTTAACATATCTCCCTCCACAGGTAATTTGGACCCATAGGGAGAGATGAGCCACCAGGTCCCTTGTCACTTCCCTGTCACGCCCCCTTTTCCATCCAACAGTGTAGAGGGACAGAAGTAGGACCTGCAGTCTGTCTCTCTTTATAAAATCTTGGTCTCAGTCATTTACATAATGGGATGAGGTTAAATCACACATTGTTCTTGTAACTCTTGTATTCTTTATGAATCTTGCTTTGTTTTTTGATCTATGTAAATTATATTTTGAAAAATGTTTTTGAAGAATGTGAAGGAAAAAATATTGAAAAAGAAAAGTGAAATAATTGTGATATTTAATCATGTGACTTAGCACACCTTTGAGTGAACAAACCTGAAGAAGCCACGGGCGAAATGCGTTGTTCCCTCTTAATAAAATCACTGTAATTCAGTTCAGTGTGCAGTGGTTTATGCTGATGATTTCAACATGGAAGAACTGTTTGCAGAACCAGAGAGCTGGTCTTTTTACATTATACATTTTTGACTCATTCACCAGACCTTCATCCATTAATGTGAGACAAGGAAAATAACTGTCTAAAAGCTGTCTATTTTATTTACACTGTACATGTAGTAGCCCAACTGGGATCAAGTGTTGAACATTTGCAATAGCTATAAACTCTCCATGCAGCACAGCAGTTATCAATCACTCTGTATTGGAACTATGTTAAATTGCATTGTCCCTGTCAAATAGATAAATACATTTAAATCTAAATTTAAAAAGATCATAAAAAGCAAAGCATTTGACTTGCTCGAACATGCCTTTATTTCCCCCATAATTTCTCCATTATACATTTAATGTGAAATTTTCCCTGCAGAGAGAGGTTCTGACTATTGTTGATGTGTTTACATAACAGCACATATTATCAAACTGTTGTTTTAATAAATCAAAAATGATTTACAGCCCAAACATTCACACTGTAGCTGCTTTTAGTCATCCAGGCAGTCTGCATTGAAATTTGGACTCTTAATGGTCTTTGAAAGGGAGTGCAATGCTGCCCTCTGCTGCACAAAAGTGGTTATCATTCCCAAATATTTTCTTGAAGTGGATCTTCTGGAGTGGCAACCATGTAATCCAGGCAAAAATAAAAAAATATATCAGTACCACTAGCCTTTCATGTCCAGGTATAGTCTGTTTAACATTTTGTTCCAACTGTTTATGGCTGAATTCCCGCCTGTTTGCACTCAACAAGGAAGTACAGTAAGAAGCTGATCCAAGTCCGAGTTCTGCTCTGATGAAAGGGATGCAAAGGTCCCAGGTAGGTATCAGGGTGGTCATCAATATCTTCTTTTATTAATACAAGCTCCTCCATCCTGGCCAGTTTTATGATATTCTGCATAACAGAAGCCACAGCTATCATTGTTGCTCCTTTTGCAGCTGCAACTGTGCTCACTCCCAGCCAGAGGGTTTATTTAGGGATTGTATGCAGTATGAAAATTTAAGATAGTGTTGCAACAGTGGTTTTTTGTTATGTTACCAAAAACTTTTTCAATTTCTAAAAATGATTTGACTTTGGGAAGTGTATTTGGATACTTGAAGGGGGAACTTGTGGTAAAAATTCATACATGTTATTATATAAGTAAACCCACCAAAATCCCCAAACTAGAGTGCTGAAACTCAAATATTTGATGTCACAGGGGGATGTTCTAAGTATACGGGCACATTTACTGTTTCAGATCTGATAACACTACAATAGAATAAAGCTCATTTGGGTATAAAAAGAAAACCAACATTATGTAGGTAAATAAAATCAGGTTCCTATTCACTGTCAATGAAGCAGCATCACAAGTTGGAGATTTACTTCACTGGTTTCTAACTTTGAAAGATACCTCCTGCTCACAAATATTGATTCCTTGGCCATATATATAACATATTGGAATTCTTAATTTAGGTGGTGTTCCCCTTTAAAGTTAAAATACATAAGATTGGAATGTGGACAATGTAAATTGCTTCAAATATGATTTTGTTTTTTACATTAGACTTGCTATTGTGTCACTCATAAGATTCAAGTAATAATTATACACGTAAGTCAGCTTTGTATCTTGCTGTGTTGTTTGAATTTGGCAGCAAAGATTGTCTAACAGTTGAAAAGTCATACTCTAAGTTCCAAGTCGTAGGAAGGTTTCTTGGCATGATAATAATAAAATAAAATATGTTGCAGACTGATTTGTCCCTTGTCAGTGTTGTAATCAATTCAAGTAGCTGATAAAAGTTTTTAGGTTTCTGGACCAGCTCTGTTGCTGTATTTTACTTTTACGTGAACAGGTATTATTATCATAATCAATTACAGTATGACTGTCAAAACTTTAAACTTTAAACTTTTAGATAACTTAAACATTACCTGGGGGCCAGCTGCTTCTAGCATCATGGGTAATGAAAAAAAACCCAAACATAGAAGTTATTCATTTACTTTCTAAGACCGCTTATCCTGTTGGGGGTTGTGGGGGTGCAGGAGCCTAGCCCAGCTGACATTGGGTGAGAGGCAGGGTTCACCCTGGACAGGTCACCAGACTATCACAGGGCTGACACATAGAGACACACAACTATTGATGCTACGGCCAATTGAGAGCCAGTTAACCTGCATGTCTTTGGATTGTGGGAGGAAGCCGGAGTACCCAGAGAAAACCCACGCTGACACGGGGAGAGCATTGCATGACCCTCCACCCCAGGGTTTGAACCAAGGACCCTCTTGCTGTGAGGCGACAACCGTGCTGCCCACATACAAGTCAGACAAACACAAATTGCTCGTCTTTCAGTTAAAAAGTATTCAACTTTCCACTGCTGTCAACTTTTCCCTTCTTTGCTGTGGCCATCTGCGACATAGCAAGGAAATGTCTATTGCTAGGTAACCATTCGATTGCTTTTTTACCGTCTGTTTATGAAAACACATTAGTTCCGTGTGCGTACTACTTGGTGCATGTCTAAAGACTGTATGATAGCCCTGTCATTGTGAGGTGAACAGAAAAAAATGCAGTGAATTTGCTTGAGTTATCAATGTCCTGTGGCAGACCACATATAGTATATTTTGAGAGATGTGCTAAAGGATGTTTAAAATCAGTCCACGGGCCACATTTGGGCCGGACTTTGGACATGCCTGCATTACAGCTTTGTCACTGGGCTTGTTATCACCGGTCAGCATGTTGCAGAATCCAGAAATATCAGCCACCTTTCCATGGGCGACTGTGACATCGCAGTAACTTTCTGTTATCTTCCCTCCATGTGAAAGGGGATCTACAGTGTGTGGTTCTTCTCCTGACTGTCTCTCTGCAGTGAATTGGAGATCTTGGTCATCATGATCGTATTATTAGTGAAGGCGTTTGCCGTCCCTCCTGAGGCCTTGGAGCTGTGCTGCATGCTGATGATGTCACCACTAGTCTGCTCTGGCTCTGCACGCCGGAAAATATTTCTCATGGTGGCCTGAGGGCGAAAAGGGCAGTAAATTATTCAGTGAATGGACGAGTAAATAGGCGAATAAATGAGTGATGGATGGACAAATTGTGGCCAGAGGGAAGGATGGATGGATAGATAGACAGGTGGCGAGAGGAAGGATGTTAGGATGAATGAGGTGAAGTAAGGTAAGGAAGCAAAGTACTCCAGTCATACCTGGAAATTATTTGTAACAAAGCAGTAGACGACTGGATCCATACAGCTATTCAAACTGCTGAGAGTGACAGTCAAGTGGTAGGCTATCACATGATGAGGCATGTCAGGGTGGAAGTACACCACCACCTGCAACACAGGAAGACAACACAACCATGAGACTGCAGTGCACACCATGTTGTTACATTTGATGCCTGTATGTCGCCTATAGGAAGATGGGTGTAGTAAGAGAAGGCAGACATCTCTACAGCTGATATCTGATGACACTCCGCAACTCACACCAAAACAATCTAGATAGACAAATAGCTCTATAGGTAAGAGGAAACATGCGTATTTTGGTTTTTGGAGTGAACTGTCCCTTTAAGGTCTACAAAAATGCAATGACGATATTTTAAAACAACTTGTCACACCTGTCTCTAACTCACCTGTCTGATGTGAAAGGGTGTGAAGCAGACAGTGAAGATGATCAGCACTGTGGTCAGTAGCTGGACAGCCCTCCTCCTCCTCTCCCTGAGGAAAGACAGTAAAAACCACCACTGTGACATCCCATAAGCTGTAAGCCTCCTCTGCTTTCAGCGCAAATGGGAGTCATTTTCTCTCAGTGCTTTTATTGGTATTGTATATTCTTGGATGCGTAAACATTGTCATTTTTAAGTCTTTCAACCAGAAACATCATGATATTCTATACTTCCTGACTTGTGTCTATGTATGGTGGCAACATTGGTTATACCTGCTCTGCTGCATCAGGCGGCGGTCGGCTAGTGCCCACATAATCCGCATTGTGAAGACCACAATGATGATGAGGGGAAGAAAGAACTCAGTGATGGTAAGAAAGAGGAGCTTTGTGAGGCAGCAGCCCGGGTGCTGGAAAGCAGTGGACAGGAAGGAGTAGGTGACCACGATGGCAAACAGCCAGACAGAAACACACACACATTTGGCCACACTGGAATTCCTCCATCGCCGAGAGGCTTCAACCTGCAAGGACAAATGAAAAACATGCAGTTTCAAGTTCCTGCACCCATCTAATTCTGTCACCAAACTGCAGGCGAAACCCACCTGCACGATGGCGAGGTAGCGGTCGACACATATGCAGGTCAGGAACAAGATGCTGCAGTACATGTTGACAAAGTAGCTGAAGATGTGCAGGTAGGAGCAGGTGAGACAAGCTCCTCCACTGTAGTAGAGCAGGATGCGAGTGGGTAGAGAGAGATTCACCAAGAGGTCTGTCACCGCCAAGTTGATGGTGTAGATCACCGAGGTGGTCTTTTGCTTGGTGCGGAAACAGAAAACGTAAAGTGCGACTATGTTGAGCACCATACCCACCTGTGAGAGAGGAGAGGAGAACTGGGTGGTTTGTACAGAGTTGCATGGTCAGTTTGGGTTTTAAAACTCATATAAGAACGTAAGAACATGAACTCAAACCATAAGGGCCCCAAGAAAAGTGCCTACCAGGAATATGAGAGAGTTTATGACCATTAGTGCAATCCAAAGGCCGTAAAAGTCATTGTAGAGCCCCTCGTCTAAATGAGCCAGCCTTTGTAGATATGCCTCCATGCCGCTTCTGTTGCTGGGACTGGCTATTACAGACTGGATGGGAGATGAAGTATTGATAGAAAGCCAGGACTCAGTGCTGTTGAAGTCCATCATAATGGTGATGATGATGTTGATGGTGATGATGCACGTAAGTGATGATGGTGAAGATGATGATGATGATCCAGAGCTGGGGTGGAAACTGTCAGACAAAACCACACAGTGTTGTGATGCAGTTAACATTTACTTTAACTTTTAGTGGGCACAAACTATAAGATTTTATTAAAAGTCTGATCATTTCTATTCCCATTAACAGCTGTTCAGGGGCTGCAAGCTTTCCCAGCATGCATTAGATGGCAGAGACACACACATACACACTTACAGTACTGTGGGAATAATGTAAAGCCTATGAGAACACAGAGCTAACATACAGAGCAGGGCTAAGATTCAGCCTGTTGTTCTGAGGTGATTGTTCCCACCGCCATTCAGTTAATGAGTTGCTTTATGATAATTTTGACCACATCAGTGCAATTACAGACTTTTGTTTTACTGTAAAATATGTGTATATATTTAATTGCCATTTAAAAAAATCCGTCTGACTCACTCTTAGTCATGTTTATCTGGTTAGCTAGTTCTACTACTACAACTACAACAACAACATCAACTACTACTACGGACCCCAGGAAGATTAGCTTTTGCATGCTGCAAAAGCTAATGCTGCAAAAGCTAATGGGGATCCAATAAACAATAAACAATAAACAATATTACTACTACTACTACTACTAATACTAATACTAATAATAATGATAACAATATATTTCATTTATGGGCGCTTTTCAAGACACTCAAGGTCACCTTACAGGCAAAAATAGAGAAAATAACAACAGAACAATAATGTCAATGAGATATAGTAACACATAAATAACATAACATAACACAACATAACATAACAACAGTTTACAGTGAATAAAATACAGTGTAAATGGTGGATGTGTGTGGACTAACCTGAGACAAACTGAATAGGCTAATCTACTAAAAAACTACTATTACCGTGTTCCTTAGAGCCAAGCAATAAGGCTCTTTTAATGGTTACTGGTGATGATCAAAAATGAACAAGCAAATCTTTTTGAATGACTTTACTTCATGTTCAGTGTACTGGGTCAGCCTTGAATGTCTAAATGCTGATGAATCCTCAACTTTTCCCATACATTATTATTAGGGGTGTGACGATCCATCGATCTGGATTGATATATGATTCAGTGATTAATGAAAATAAAAAAAACATTGATCTTTATCAGCATCTTTAAGATATGCTTTTATTTTGAAAGTCTGTGCCACTGTCAAACAGCAACAGGCAGATAATGAAAAGCAGCCAAAAGAAGGACTATGAGGATAAAGCTATTTACTCGGTAATAAATCAGCAGTGTGGAAATAGTTTTCGATTTTGGAGAAAATATGGGTCAACAGACAATGAACATGTCATATTTCAACAATGCCGTCATGAGATATAACATGACATAATGTTAACCTTACCTGTCTGGTCAGGTGACTCACTGTGCTAGCTTCTCACTAGAGCAACATTAGCTGCTGTTTCAACAATGTTCGGCTGAAAATACGTTAATGGAGGCTGAAATTCAACTCTGCTGATCTGTTTGGGAGACACAGCGACTTAAACTAACGGTGAGTAACAAAAAGTAAAAATAATACATGTAATTTATTAAGTTATGAGTAGAGGAAAGTATGCTAGCCGCTAGGCTAATTTATTCTATGTAACGGTGCTAAAGGTAATAATGGGTGACTACCAAAAAACAACTGACATGTCTGTGAACCTTGACAGTTATTATTGGGATGAATTTTATACTTTTTGTCAAACAATGTTGTTGTTAAATGTTTTATGGATGTTGAGAAGTTTCCTTTAAGGGCTTAAAGCCAGATAGACCTTAAGTTTTATGAAAAAGATGATGGTTTGGGTTAAAATGAAAAGGTTTCTTCCGGTAAGGTCTTTCAGGCTGAAAGCCACAAAGGGTAACTTATTTCATGTGCTCTTTTATGTGTGTTGGTGCAGTCAATTTAAAGTAAACTTAACTGCACTTAAGTGGTTACAATTACTTACATTGTTTATGTGTTGTTGTAGAAACAAAAGGGGTGGCAGCTTCTTCTGTAACAGATGGTGTTAAATGATAATATAATATCGCCTCATATCGATCGCAGGCCCCTGAATAGCATCGAATCGAAATTGTATCGTGAAAAAAAGAATATTGTATCATGATTAAACTAGTGACTTCTTACACCTTTTGTTATCATCTGTCACCGCTCACACTTCCTGCTATGGTTAATGAACAAGAAGTGATTAATTTCCACTGGAATTTAGACCAATGGTGCATTCACATGCTCCTCAGATGGTTCTTGTCCCAACTTTTGTGGGTCCATAAGCTTTGAGTTGTAATGTGAAAACAATATGGATGCTTCAAAAAAGATGTGTTATATTTTATTGCTCAGAGCATTACAACACACTGATAATGAAGACCAAACGAAGCAAGGGCTCCAGGGCTGAAAATGAAGCCAACACGGACTTGCCAAAAGCTGCAGTCCTTTGAATGGCCGTTTGAAGCTGGCTCCAGAAGTCAGTCAATCCCCATAGAACCTCATGTTACAATTACCAACTTTACAGCAGTAGTTTGGGTCTTCATAGATAATTTCACTCTTCATGTCAACTGTACAGAGGTGAATTTTTATATAAGTCACGTATTTACATTTCATTAAGGCTTAAAGTTACACATAATTAGAGGCAGGCTGCTTTGAGTGACAGGCTGTCTACGGATAGTGTCCTTGGCTTAGTCAGATCCACCCCTGACTGCTCCACGGCACCAGCCTCTCACCCAAACGTGTTCACTTCTGGCTCCAAAAAACCATGACCAAAATGCTAAACTCAAAGTGACGTCATGGTATTTACATCCATTACTTTTATAGTCTACGGGTAAACCATGAAATATGGTTGGAAACAAATTTTCTAAGTTTATTCCGACACCACATGAATGCAGCACAAGGCTACGGAGGTAACTGGGGTGTCTGCTGCTTGCCCCTCAGAGACAACAGATTGTTGATCATTTACATTTCTGTAACATGGTATTGAGTATACATAGCCTACCTTCATACAAATGGGATGCTAAATTAATGCATTAAAATGAATAGTTCATCGTAATTAATGTTAACTTTTACATGATGATAATAATGACAATAAACTTTATGTAGTACCTTTCATACAAGAAATGCAGCACCAAGTGCTTTACAATAAGGGCAGTACAGGCACTGAGTGCTTCACATAAAAATAGACATAGTGGACATTAAACAGACAAGACAATTTAATATAAAAGGACATTTAAAACAGTTTAAAACATGGATTAACTGATTCAGAAAATCATACAGTGGCAAAACTGTAATATTTAAAATGCAGCAGTGTTAAAAGAGTTAAAGGAGCAGTTAAAGGCTAAAGTGAACAGATATGTTGTTAGCTTTCTTTTTTAAATATTTAGCGAGCTAGCTTCCTTGATATCTATAGTGTGTTGCATAGCTTTGGGGTGTAATGGCTGCATCCCTGATCGTCTTCCGGCTGTTGCTGGGAACCTCCAAAAAACCAGCAGCAAATGATCGCAGTGTTCTTGGAAGCAAATAGTTAACAAGGGAGTTAGCAGTGTAGCTCGGTCCCAGCCCATGTAGAGCTTTGTATATAAGGAGCAGGAACTTAAAATCAATTCTGATGATGACGCGTGGTGGATTATACTGTGCTTCTTCGGTTGTTCCACTGTATGCCATTTTTGCTACTGGGGACAGTAACTGCAGAGAAACTACGCTGATACTCTTGTAACTGTGGATAGCTATTGATAGCTACTGGGATAAACTAATGCACTATCCTCTTTCTGTTTTGGTTGTGCAACAGTTAACTCATTTCCTCTGTGCCATAAAACTGTCTTCATTTGTACCTGGTGGCTGACAGACTTGCACAGTGAAAGCGAGTCATATAAGGAACCAGTCTAGATGCCAATGGTGTCATTATTGTACAGCCATTACATTATGCAATCAACATGTGTTCATAACAATAAGTCAAAACAAAACTTTAATGAATCCGATTCCTAAATAACCCTTAACACACACAGACATTCTCACACATTCCTCTCCGCTCCCCTGCCCTGACATCCACTCAGTCCCCCGTCTCTGACCTCAGTGTGGTTGTTGCTGTTGGCATGGCCACTGTGACAAAGCCATTTTAAACCAATATCAGACTTATTTAGATTATTTATTTATAACCAACTGTATTTATTTATGCCTACAGCAATGTTTTGATTAAGAATTGGAAAATGTAGATTTTAACTCTTTCTGGCATGGATCTTTTCCGTCAGATCATCTAAATAGCTCCAAGCAGATCAGATCTGAACCACAAAGAGTCATTTTGTGTCTGTGTAAATCAATGCTAATCTGTATGGCCTGTTTGTGTTTATTTACCTCCAACAATGATGGCGAATTCTTCTCGTAATTGGGATAAACAGAACTGTATATGTGTGTATGTGTGTGAACAGGATGATAGTTCCTGCCCGGATATTTACAGTTTTAAGTTCTAGGTCATTTCATTTGATTAATAAGTCTATAGGTTTACATTCATCTAGTGGGTTCAGCACTGAGACCTTCTTAACCACAGTAATACATTGACGGGAGAAAAGGCAGCAGATGAAACATCCAGTGAGGATCCTAAAATAACTCCTAAGTGGATAAAGGTTTTGTCACCTTGACAAACTGCAACATGTCATCTTCAGGTTTGCTGTCATCTTCAGGTCCTGCTGTTATGAGACTTTATAAAATTAGACACCTTTCCGTATGGTGCTCTCAGCTGTGAAGAGGAAAATATGCAAATATGAGCTAGAATCTACGAGCTGTGAATATTATAGACGGCAGAGGGCAGTCAGTGACTGTGCCTCATATACTGTATCTCAGTGGGATATAATGTGAGATCCACAGACATTTAGAGTCAAAAAACAAACAAACTAAGAAAAAAACAAAAAAACAACTGTGGTCACATGAGAATAAACATCATATTTTCCATGGTGCGTCCCAGTGAGTGTCATCCTAGATATTGTCTGGAGGCTGGAATGCTACCCTTCCCTTCCATGACAAATGTAGTTTAATTGCGCATGTGAGGCCCACACTGGATAGGTTTGTGTTGTGTATGCTCGTGGCTCACAACTAATCTCTCACAGCAAAATAATCATCGGGCTGATGAAAAATGTAGTCTGTTCAGGCTAATGAGAATAACATGCTCAGCTGAGGGTGAGGCATGAATAATGTGATTCATCTGCATTAACAAGATCAGTCCAGCAATAGAGCATTAAGACCACTGAAGGAAATAAATGGGTGTTTTCACAGCGACATCCCCTGATATTGTTCAACTTACTGGGAGCTAGTTCATCATCGTTAACAGCGCTAACGAGTGTTATGAGCGTTGCTCTGAGGAAATTGCCAGTTAAACCACTTAATTTCATCTGTTGAGAAACAAATGACAGTGACAAGTAAGGCATTCCAGTGGTTTTCAATTATGTGCTGTTAAAGCTGGTATTCGGAAAGATGAATGTCTAGCCCTGAACTATTCTGACCTAATTATCTAAACTGAAGCACCCAGTGTGGTTGGGTGTGGTTAGAAATGTGCTCTGTGGCCACAGCAAACTGATGTCACGGTGTGCTAGGGTCCACCTTTACATTACTGCAGCAAGGTACAAAATCAAACCACTGTAGGGCAGCAGAAAACAAGATTTTCAGGGGGTGTTAAAGGCAACCTACTATGCTCACCTCTTCAGGTCTCTACTTGTATTTTAGGTCTCTACTAGAACATGCTAACATGCTTTAATGTTCAAAAACACATTATTTTCCTTACACTGTTTGTGTTGCAGCACCTGTAGCGTATTTAGCTTCAGTCTGAGACACTCTGTTTTAGGCCTTGATTACACGGATAACGATACAAATAAAAACGTATTTTTATTTATTCCGTATAAAAAAAATCCGGGTTCACACAATCAGTTTTGAAAATGATATCCCTGCTGCAATTAGCATGCCAGGCCAGTAGGTGGCGATACGCCATATGTCAAACACCATAGAACAACGTTCTGCGCATGCACAGTGATTTGTTTTCCTCTTGGTGCTAGTGATAAAAACAAGGATAAACTACATTTTAACCTAATGTAGCATAGTTAGCTGCTATGCACTTACTAATATTGAGCACAGCAGACGTCTTTGTTCGCCGATGTAGCAGTGATGTTGATGCAGCAGTGCTAAGTTCATTTCTAAACTCGTAAGTAGTCCCAAAAGTGCTAACAAAACGTAAACAACCTGGCATATATCCGCCATTGTTGTTGTGGTTACCGGGCGCCTAATGGGCCTGTGCAAACTGGGTTGCAACATCATCATTTTCCAAAATCTCTGTCTATCTTGTTTACACGTCTCTACAGAAACTGATATTTTTACAAACTTTCACTTTGGAAGCCGTTTTGGAAAATCTCCATTTTCGTCGAGAAAAACGCCGGTTACGTGTAAATGATAGGTGCAAACGCAAAGATAAATACCCGTTTTCAGAAATATATGGAACCGTATAAACAGGCCCTTAGTGCCTGTCTCTTTAAGCCCACCACCAGAAAAAGCCTAGTCTACTAATCACAAACAAATTGCAAAACATTTATTAAATTGAAAACAGTAGTGTGTTAAACACCCTCTGTGCGTTCCGATACCCATACTGCCATGCTATTTAGTGTGCCAGAAAAAGATTTAGTGTGTCCCATTACATAGTATGTCAAATGCAGTATGCCAAAAATACCAGGATATTCTACTACATCTGGTCCAATTTTTCATGCTTTTGGTTATTCTGACCCACAATCCTCCGCGCAGTACACGACACATCACATTGACTAAGCCACAATCAGATAACAGCTGATTGACAGCTGTCAGAACTCACAATGATAGATGACAGCACATTCAGGTGACTGATGACCAGTCGATTAGTCATAAAAGGAATATTAATTGTTTAATTAAATAAAACAATCATAAATATAGCCAATAAAGAGAAGAAAGCAGAAAAATGTATAGCCTATGTAATTGTACTATTGTGAATATAATATGTTAGAATCTACAATATATGCAGTTATAACGTTGCAACATCAGAGCTTTACAGGTTGATCTCTTGTCTCTGGCGAGCTCGGTGAACAGCACTTTTTTTGTGTCCATGGTAACTGATATATGAGTAAGAGGATCAAAGTGAAATATTAACAAAAAATGTAAGTACAATAAGTAAAGATTGACTAGACATTTATTGATATACATGTCACTGCTGATTTGGTAACACTTCTGACACACCCACCAAACCAGAGAAAATGTACCTCAAGCCAGTTCCACACAGAAACACAGAAACATGGTGTTCAACCTGGAGACCGTAGCAAAACGGTGCACAAAGTTTTGAGATTGAACGTGACCCTGACATTATGTTGCTACATGAATACATGGGGTATAGTGATACTTTCAAATGTGAAAAAAACCCATATAAAGCCTAAACCCAAATCTTCACAACCAGACATGTTCCAGCAGGAATATGATCTTAAAATGAGAAGAAATTAACAACATCAGCAACCAAGATTACATGTTTCACTCACATTATCATATAACTACATGCAGCAGTGTTCTTGTAGCTACTGGAATGACTTTAACAGTGTATAGCTGCAATTTCTACGATGTTTAATCACCAATAAAAGTTTCTAAACCAAAATCTTCACAACTGGAAATGTTCCAGCAGGAATATCATCTGTAATCATGAGAAATTACAACTATCAACACACCCAGGCACTCTTTGGCATCTAAAAGTTACACACCGGCAACGTCATTATCTGACACTCTGAGCAACTGCCATAGCATAAAAAGTGAGAAAGTTAGAGTAGGAAGGGCGGGTGGAAGGTGTAGTGAACAGGTCAAACAAACACAGGAAATACACAAAGGAGACTGCTGTTTGTGTCCCATGTGAAACCAAATGGTGTGGTACGTCGTGATGTATGTGACGTTACGTTAATAAGACATACTTATTTCAACCTAAACCATAATCTTTTTTCTAAACCTAACAATGTACTTTAGTAGCCTGTGCCTAAGGAAGTAAACCAAAAAAGAAGGAAACCATGTTTGAAGTTTATTTTGAAACAAGACTGTATGCATGTAACAATTGGAAACTGTATATTTTCTGTAAGACAGAAGTTTATTTTGAAGACCCAATGCTGTAATTAGCAGACAATGACACACCATCCCAAAGGTGACACTGATCAAGTACCAGTATTTGACAAGTTGGGAGTCGTCTAGAAAGAAAAAAAACTTTGGAAAGACAGTATTCAGAGCAGTCTGAAGGGGTTTGTGCTGCAGAGATAATTTTCACAGACATTTAGCTCATTATTGGACACTTCGGTTATTTTTAACATGAACATCTGACATCTTAAAATTATATACATGACAGAAAATAAAGGAAAGCATCATAGGTCCCATATAAGTTTTCCTCTAATGGCACAATCAGGTCAAAATTAGGGATGCGCGCAATTAGACATCTAAACGATTAAACGTCCACCCCCTCGCTAGTCGGCACTAGAAATATTAGTTGGGTAAACCAATTTGTGTTTTATTCACGTACAAGGCCGCTTAACTGTCATGCAGCCGCCCGCCACTAGTGGGTGCTACAGAGCCATCAGACAGCGTTCCCCCTCCCCACAGTAATGCTTGAGTAGACTGGAGTTTTAAAACAGCACCGTGGGAAATAAGAGAGATGTCCTCTTGCAAAAAACAGCACCGCAGAGCTTTGATCTAGAAAATGAATTCAGCAGCAGTTTATCTTTTGAGATGTTATAATGTTAACTTTAAGTGAGTTGTTGTCAGATAATGTACAGGTTTACATTCATACTGCACGGCGCAAAATACCTCTCATTTCAGCTGAAATTCAATTATAATTTTGATGTTGTTTTATTAACTTTAAAGTGAATTTCTATCGTTTTTGTCAGATAATCTGCAAGGTTCAATGTGCCCCACATTTCAGAGGCAATTTATTTATTTTAGATATTATTTCAGTGGTTAACTTTTGACTGAGTTGCTGTCATGAGTCATGACTCATGTTCACATTCATACCGCATGGCGCAAAGTGTCTCGTACGTCAGCTGCATTTAAAATCCGACATGGTTGTTGAAGATTATGATTAAAGGCTTCAACACAATATTTTGGGGGGACTATGTTTCAAATACAGATAACACCTCAATAAATACAATACAAATAACAATTAGTTTTCCAAAATTTTGACTGTTTTCTGACTGTTTTCCTTTTTTTGGACTAGTCGACTTGTCTTAATTAAAATTTTCGTTTAGTGGACAGGGAAATTAGTTGCCAGGAACTTCCCCAGTCAAAATACCTGCGAAACTAATGATGTTCATCAACCTCAGCTAAAGTAGGCCTTTAGTGCTAACATGCTAAACTGCATTAGCATTTAGCTTAAAGCACAACTGTGCCTAAGTACAGCCTTACTGCTAACGTGGCTGTTGACTCTTGTTTATCCAGCTTCACTACTTATATAACTTAAAGAAGGGTATATGAAACATTTGAGCCTGTAGCCTTTGCAACTACTCCACATTTTGTGTACCATTTTATACTGGGTAAAAAAAAACCCAAAACAGCCAGAAAAGTCAGTTTTGGGTAAAATGATAAATCCTAAATGCAGATACTAAATAAAATGCTGATACCAACCGCTGGGTTGTCGTCAGAGGTGCTAATTGAACATAGATGTAACACTGCAATACAAGTTTGTGTAGGCCTCTGATTCAAGTCCACACAGATAACACAACATTAATCTAACGCATCACTGCTGCTATCCTATTGTTGCTCTTCCTCCTCCGACATCAAAGACTGTGGTGATGCAATGACTGTAAAGTGATACTGAGAGGAGGGCAGGGGGCCCAGAGGCAGATCACAAATAACACTGTCCAAATAAATTCCAGCAGCGTGGGAGTCCCATTTGTGTGTGTGTGTGTGTGTGTGTGTGTGCGTGTGTGTGTGTGTGTGTGTGTGTGTGTCAGATTGTGTGAAAGAGAGAAATATATAGAAAGGGAGAAAGACAGAACGGGATAGTGGACTACAGATCTCACGCTGTCCTGCATCAAATTATAGCTACAGAAGATGCCCCCCGAGGCAGATGGAACATTTTTGTTGGTGCTATAACTTATTTTGGTGATGGTTGTACTTGTAGTTCACAGGGGCCTTTACTCTGATTGTGTAAAATAATGTGAGCGTAACTCCTCTTTTCCACATCCAAAAGCTCGAGTGCTAAAGCTCAAACTTGTGATGTCATAGGGTTTAAAGTCTAGACCTGCTATTAAAGATGTTATAGATGACGAGGCCCTTTCCACCAGTTTCAGATATTTTTGAAAACTGATATTTTCCTCTATTCTTTGTCCTTTCGTCCACACATAAATGGAAATCTAAATCACTAAAACGCATTCAAAGGTGCAAATTTTTCAAAACCCTGATTACCTCTGTATTCGTTTGGGCATTAAAAATGGAACATTTAGGAAACAAAGATGTCATCTCCTCATTCCGCACATGTTCATTGTTGCATTTTGTGATGAGTTGGAACCCGAAGCAAGAACAAAAATGGCGGACTATTGGTTTGTTTACATTTTGCTAGCACTCCTTATTTGTAATGGACTTAAGTAACAAAGATATATGAACATTATTTAAAAAACACAAAGACATTAGGTTGTCTTTCTTCAGTCTGGCATATAGCAGCAGTGGCGCTGTCAGGCTAATGTTACTAGCTAATGTTGACTTCAATTTTCTACCTACTATAGGTGAAACATTCCCAGAGGTCTGGTGATACGCCATTAAAAATCTGGGTCATGGCTAAAAACATGAAGAGGTTGTCACAGCACATAGAGTGGCCCAGGAATGAGTCCAAAATTAGTTTGCATTTTAGCACTCCTGGTTTCCCCATCTTGAAGTCAGTGGGTTTTTTGAATGAGTTTTTGTTTAGATGCCTAAAATAAAGTATGTGGTTAACACCAGCTCAAGAGACTTTCAAGTTTTGTTGTATGACATAAAATATATCAGCAAATACCCCCCTTGTGAATTTTGAAGCTTTTAGGTGTCTTAAAAAAGACACTTATTTTCTGCAATAATTCAAAATCCAATGGAAAAATCCCATGGCTTTTTGACAAGGGAACCAGGGCAACAGCAATTACTGTGTTGGCTACAAATAAACTTCATCCCTGCAACACTGTATTGTAACTGCAACCAACTGATGATGCATGATGTCACAGAATAAAGCTAACTTGGATTTAAAAAAAGAAAAAAACAAAACAAACACTCTTTGGGTCCACAAAATCAGGCTCCCATTTATTATCTATGGACCAGCTCCAGACTTTATACTTGATAACATAACAAGTTTGAGACTGACATCTGTGGTTCCTGGCATTGAGAGAGAGCAGCTCATGTTCACAAATATTAATTGAATTTTCCATGGGCTGTGGCCAGGCCATGGAAATAACACGTGTTCCCCTTTAATATAGAAGTTATGTTCTTAATATTTGTACATTGAATGTAGTGATTTTTGGCATTACATTTGTACTTCCTGTCTTTTAAAAACAACATAGTTTATTGACACAGTTTATCTACAGTTGGAGACAACTTACCTCTAGAGGAAAAAGAAGATACTAACCAGTCAAATCAGTAGACTGCCACTGGTACAAGTCAGATCTGTGTATGGTGAAGCTGATGTGTCCTCATGTCTGTCATTGTCCAACCAGGTGATGCTGGATCCTTTCCAAACAAGGATGCTTCAACTCTCAGTGACCTTTGCACCCTCAAATCATCTCTGAACATCCACTTACGTCAGTCACGTCTCGTCTGGAGCAGGTTCAGCGTTTCAGTAAGGATTTCATCTCTCTTGTCAGTGTGTCACTTTTGTCTCTCCTTTCAGACTCTCGAGTCATTCCAGTAGGCTGTAGTAATCAACACACTCCTTCAGATCTGTGCATCCCTGTCATTTCTGTCACTTCCTCAGCCTGTTTGCGTCTACTCAGTGTGTTGTTTTCTAGATTTCTCAAACATCCTCAGATCTTTCTTCTGCTGTTGTACGTCTCACTCCTTTCAGTGTCTTTTTTCTTCTCTCCTTCTTTTTCTCTCCCTGTTAGCATCATTTTCTCTCCCTCTCCTTTCATTGACTCTGTCTTTCTACTCCCCTCCCTCTCACTCTAAATCTCCTCTCAGTTTGGTCCTCAGACAGGAAGTCTTAGTATGTGTTTACATTCTGCCGGGACACGCACATGCATGCCTATGTACAGTATGCACACACACCAATGTTAGAGTGGAGCACAAATCTACACACACACACACACACACACCAGATACCACAAGCAAAAGTAATACAATAAATATGTGATATACTGTGTAGTTTCATGAGGTCTGTTGACAAACCATCAAATATTGCTATGTATAAAGCTTAGACAAACAGGACTGCTTTGAAATACAAATGATGAAGGTTTTTCGTGTTCCCTCATAGAAAATAATTTTAGTTGTTGTATGTATAATTGTGAAATACTACTGAATGAGCAGTACTTTACATTTCAAGACTACAGTGATCTGCTTTTTATGAATGCACCTGACCAGTGCCGAAAGAAGTTTGATTCTGCATAGAATCTATCTATCTATCTATCTATCTATCTATCTATCTATCTATCTACCTACCTACCTACCTACCTAACTCTATGAGTGGGGCGACCAAGTTATTGTTTTGAAACTTAAAGTAAATCTCGTATTTGCACTCAAATCCTAAACTTTTTCGCGTCCTAAACAAGGCATCATGCACTCCCCAACAAATTTTATGCCAATATTAAATTTACATAAATCATGACAACACATTCTCACTCCAATCTTGTCACATATTGACGTTTAGTCGTGGACTTTCCATGTCCACTTACGATGTGAAAGGTACCCTGGTGCGTTGGTTGTTGACGTTCTGGGGTGGAGTTTCAAGTTACATGCATTGTCTTCTTTCAAAATACACTTCCGGTTTCACAGGAAATTTACAGTTTACATACTGTTTCTTTCAAAATAAATGCAATATGTCAATACAGCAAAGCAATTGTTTTTTTCCTCCAACAATTAACACACGTTGTTACATTTAGGCAACAAAAACACGTGGTCATGTTTAGGAAAAAAGAACAGAGTTTGGATTTGGCCATCTCACGGGACGCAAACACCTCTGCTGGGTGAGAGTCGGTGTTTGGTGGACCCATCCACCACCCCTCCTGCCCACCCTATTTGGTATTTCGCCACCTTAACGTTCGTTCTTTTCCTGCTGTGTTTCCCCCTGACGCTGCCAAGTGCAGTTAAACTATGACAGCAATCAGCAGCCTATCATGTCGACGTGAAAGGACAGCTTTTTCTGCAGTGTTTGACACTGTAAGTCACTGCCCAAGCGCTGGATTTCAGTGACCTCGGAGACCTGTTTAACATTTGTATTTATTTGTTACTTCGTTGTTAACTAGGGATGGGCAACACAAGCAAAAATACTATTCGAAAATCGTGGCATTTTGTCCACTTGAAGGGTCATGGATAGGATAAAAATGCATTACAGGTTCAAATAATGGATTTTCATGCTGAAAGTTGGGATTTTCAAATTTAAATTTAAATTTATACCAAAAAATCTTGTAAAGATAATCTTTAGCTTTAAGAACTCTAACAGTAAGTAAAGAAAGAAAAAAAATTCTAATTCTTTTTACAAAATCACCTGCATGGGGCGACAGTGTATGGAGCATGCACCCCCATCCATGTAGGCTGAGTCCTTGAAACACCCCCCCCCCCCCCCCCCCTTCCTGTCACTCTAGCTGTTATAGAAAAAAAGCAAAAGCCTTAAAAAATCAGCTGCATTTGTTGAAGATACTTCCATTAATCTCTTCCTTTTTGATGAAATGAAATACAAAAAAAATCACGTGTCTTCTGTCAAGGAGGAGGGATTTGGTCAACTCCAATCTGTATCTGATGATAAATGTGAATATGAATCAAGAGTGATGTATGGGATTGAACTGAAAGACAAGGACAGAAAGCACTCTGATTTGTGCTATATTTAAAAAAAAAAAAAAACCTCAAAAAAGACGTGTGTATCTGTGTGCTTGAACACCTCATGTTTCTACAAACGTAATAATCATTAATAAAGGTTTAAAAAAAAACTTTTTTTGATCAAGTGTGACTGTAATGCAGCACAAGTGCCCTGTCATAATTCACAGTGATATATTAAAAATAAACTTGAAACACAAACTCTTGAACCTGAGCAGACCTGTTCGTCTCACTCTGCTGAGCTCGAACTACAAAACAAATCAGGCTTAACAAGTGATTTGATGTTCTTTTCATCCTGACACTTGTTTTTACTAAAAGTAAAGAAACAGAGACAGATAATATTATCTTAATGGGGCAATCGCTTCTCTCAAGATGATTAAACCTCCACCGTCTGTACTCTACTGTGTGAGGAATATTATTGGACTGAATATAACCTCAGGATAGGTTTTTTGTATTGTGGAGGTTATCTTTAGAGGAGGCAGACAATTTGACAGAAGCAGAAACAAAGAAAAATTAAATTTCTTTCTTTCTTTCTCTTTTAATGCATTTGACTGTATAGTGAATGCGTAAACAAGCAGGACATCAGGGTAAAAATCTGGGTCTTAAGTAGGTCTCCTTCAGGACATACTGTATAAGTACTCTGTGTATCACCTAAATACATGAATCTAAATACAGAGACGCCAGACCAAAAAGTTGTATTTAGATGTAAGGCTCAAGTCTGTCTCTTTATAACATGTTCCCGGACCTACGCTCCATCCATCTTGCAGAATGAGACAGGTTTGTGTCTCCTAGTTTCCTGTCTAGAGGATCATCATCACTCACAGCTTGTCAGCGTTCCTTGGAAAGATCCGGAATAACGGATGTCAGGAGAAGAGCCATGGATCAACCTGTTACTGAGGACGAGCACAAAGAGAAGGTGCAGGATGGGGACATAAAGGAAAGAGGAGAGAAAGAAAGGGGGGAGGAGGTGTGAGAGAAAAGAAAAAGCATAGACAAAGCAAAGATAGGAACACAGAGAGAGTACACTGTGTCTGACTGTACGTATAGGCGTTGAAATTCCAGATGGGTCGTCATATGACATATGTTTGTGTGTGCAGGTAGAGAGAGAGGTGCATAAATGTGTGACTCAGTCCAACCAGAGGAACTGGAAAGCTTTGTTTATGTCAGGAACGGTCTGAATATTGATGACAGATGAGAGATGATGAGGTTTCTGCACTTCTTACGCCCCCCTCCCTCCCTCTCTTGTCCTCTCATGGTTTATTTGTCAGAAATGAAAGAGGGATGGATGGAGGATTACGGCTGTCCTGCAGCAAAAGCTTACTTTTTGGCACTGGTGGCGGTTATGAGGACAGATGTGAGGAATCAGTTGCTAGCACAAATAAATGCAGATATCCCTCTTGTTGAGATGCAAGCTAAAAAAAACACATTGCTTGCCCACCACTTCTCTTGTCAACCATCACCCACCATTATTTATGTTCAACAGAGTGAGTCTTTAAAGGTTCTGTATGCAACATTCAGAGCATTATACATCAACCAAACACTATTTGCTATGTAAAGATATAGTGGAGTAATGGTGTCCTGAGCAGAGAATGAAGCGATGGTACTTCTGTGTGTGTGTGTGTGTGTGTTGTAATCTGAGCTTCTCTGTGGTTTGTTGTAGTAAGTCTGGCTGCTCAAGCATGTTAGTTCATATGTGCCCATACGGCGGTTACCGCTTATATTGGGACAGGGTTGTCGTAGAAGCATAGCCTCTGGTCCCCCTTGCTTAACACCATTGAGCTCTGTCAGCACTGTTACAGTTGTTTAGCACTGGTTGTGGTGTTTTCACTGTTAACTGCAAGCTGTTGGCTCAGCCACCTCCATGTTGAGATGTTAACACCATTAGCTCTGTCAGCACTGTTGCCATTGTTTAGAAGTGTTATATGGTGTTAGCACCACTAGCTGCTGCTGTTGGCTCAGCCACCTCCAGGTTAAAACATTAACACCATTAGCTCTGTCAGCACTGTTGGCGTTGTTTAGAAGTGTTACATGGTGTTAGCACCACTAGCTGCTGCTGTTGGCTCAGCCACCTCCATGTTGAGACGTTAACACCATTAGCTCTGTCAGCACTGTTGGCGTTGTTTAGAAGTGTTATATGGTGTTAGCACCACTAGCTGCTCGCTGTTGGCTCAGCCACCTCCAGGTTAAAACGTTAACACCATTAGCTCTGTCAGCACTGTTGGCGTTGTTTAGAAGTGTTATATGGTGTTAGCACCACTAGCTGCTCGCTGTTGGCTCAGCCACCTCCATGTTGAGCAGTTAACACCTTTGGCTAGCGGTGTTTATCATGTTAGCACAGTTAACTGCTAGTTGTCTGCTCAGTCACCTACATGTTGAGCAGTTACCACTTTTAGCTCTTTTTGCACTGTTGTCTTTTCTTAGCACTGTGTATGAAGTTAGCACCATCAGCTGCTCGCTGCCAACTCAGCCAGCTCCAGTTAACACAGTTGAGCAGTTAACACTGTTAACTCTGTCATCATTGTTGCCACCGTTTAACGCTGTTTATGTTCTTAGCACCACTAGCTGTCGTCTCAGCCACCTACATGTTGAGCAGTTAACACTGTTAGCTCTGGCAGCATTGTTTCCGTTGTTTAGGGGTGTTTATGGAGTTAGCACCATTAGCTGCTAGCCACTGGCTCAGCTACCTCCATGTTGAGCAGTTAACACTGTTAGCTATGGCAGCATTGTTTCCGTTGTTTAGGGGTGTTTATAGAGTTAGCACCATTAGCTGCTAGCCACTGGCTCAGCTACCTCCATGTTGAGAATTGTGTCCAGGTATCATACACTTGGAGTTTCGCAAAAAGTCCAAGCCCCCAGGAACAAATGCTGGGCTTTAAAGCCAATTTGACATAGTAGCTGCAAACACAAAATGTAATGTCCTCATATGAGGACGCAGGGTTGCAGGAGGCTATGGAACCTATGATGTTCAAGCACAGCAGAGGTTGTACTTTTTTGGCTTCATGTGCCACTTAGCAACTTTAATAATAAACAGGACCCCGCCTCCAACGCTGTTTCCCATTCTGATACATCTATTATAGAGCCCCTTTAATGACCCATGAAGAAAATGACATGTAATTTTTACAATGCTGAAAATGCTGCATCTTTCTGCCACTCTATGAAAAAAATAAAAAATCTCAACAAATCTCTCAACAAACAGTCGTGTGCATGTTTCCAGTGAGTCCCCACATGAGCCCATGTCCCAGACTAGCTTTTCACCCTTTGATGGAGTCCTGTTTTTGGAAATAATTAATCTTAATTCTTGGAATTAAAAAAAAAACAAGATTGATGGAGAAAATAAAGTTCCTTTTTGCTGTGAGCTGATTTTCTATATTGTGTCCTGCAAAGCCGCGTCTCCTGTCACATCTACACTCTAATCCCCGCTGACGATTGTTTAGCCAAATGTCACACCAGCAGAGCACGTACACACGCCTACAGAAACTTCGTGATATGCCTCAGACTTGCTGTTTAATTCACTGTCAGGCTGACAAAATACAGGTTCACAGTCTTGTCCTCACATTTCTGGATGACAAATCTACACAAGCGCAAGCACACACAGTTCATGCCACAGTTTTGTGTCTCCAGCTGAGATGCCCAGTAGCAAAGTGGTAAAATGATGTTTATCACTGTCTTAAGTTTGATATTAAGCCTGGTAGGTAGCTTAATCATGATGAATATCACCGACTAATGGTCGCTTTAAGTCATTTAACTTGTGGTGTGTTCAATGTCTGTGAGTGAAACTAGTACAAGAGAATGTGAGAATTAAAACCGACTGTATGGACACAACAGAGAGACAAAACTGTCTAATAACAGACATAGTCACTCATAAAATTGGGAATAAATAGCGTAAAACAAATAGGCTGTATCAAGCTGTACTTAATATTAGAGATAGAGTATAATTTGCACTAAGAAGTAGTGGAAGAGCATATCAGTATGCAGTTTCTTAAGTCACTTATTGACATAGTTTTCACATAGCCTATACAACAGCATAACTGAATTCTCTAAATTCAGTTATGGCTTTTGGTTTTGGTGTGTCACCCCAAGATTTCCAGTGGCTCCATCTGGTTACCCCTATTAAAACTTTTAAGGGGTACCACTGATTGTGATTTGATAAATGTTTGCATACATTTGTCAGCCACTGTATAACAAATGTAGCTACTAAAACCTTGCTCTCCCTCTTCTGGCTCTCTGTGTGTACGAGTTTCAATGTAAAGAGGAGAGCCTGTCACACCGACCTTTAGCTTTTCATTTTGATTAACCCTTGATCTAATGAGAAATATCATAATTACTCACAATGCAAAAAAAACAAAAACAAAAGACTGATAAACCATTGGCACAAAATAACACACACTCTTAAACACAAGACTTAAATTGAATTCTGAATGTTTATTTTCAGACACACACATTGTATTTAGATAATCCAGCAGTCCAATGAGATAGAAGTACAATAAAAACACCAATTCAGTGAATTTGCATTGTCTGTTTTCTGCAAAAAAGTAATACAAAAAAAAAAAAAAATTGCTGGCCTGATTGGACGATTGGATGTGTGCTGTATTATTATGATGAAAAAACACATACAATAATGCTGGCCTTTTCATAACTGACAAAGTAAAACATCATTAAAAAATATATTGTACATTTATAAAATCCTACCAGCATCCATTCATTTCTCTTCGTGATGTTCCATCTCACAGTAAAACCAGACACATTCAGGCCCCTTTGGCTCACAGAGAGGAAACACAGTGGGTCATAAAACTCTCTCATAACTTTTATGAAGGCACTTGAATCATGTTGTCAACTTGACAATTGATAAAATTCAGCCACAGTCATTATACTGTCCATGCACACAGCTGAAGAGGAGCAAAGCCTCTCTGGTAAAACAGAGAAGCTTTTCTGCAGTACCACATGCAGGCGTTGATACATTTGGCAAACTGGCAGTGAGAGGTTTTAAAAAGACACTGGAAGAAAAATCACCTGAGTGAAATGCTAGATGACTACATCAATGGATACTGAAGTGAACTCTCCTGCGTTACAGTAGTTTTTCAAGAGTCAACATAGTTTTACAATATTTCCTCATGTTAGCAATTCTTATCTTTCCCAGCTTAAAAAATATTTTTTTCTGGGATGAAAAAACATTGCAGGAAGATACAACAGCCAAAGTGTTTTATGTAAACATGCTATGATCAGGATGTGATAAGTTCACCCTGACGTGTAAAGTACAGCATCCTTTAGTGCACCCAGTAGCTCCCTGATAGAGCGGGCGCCCCCATGTACAGAGGCTGTGCCCTTGCTGCAGCAGCTGCGGGTTTGGTCCTGACTCATGGCCCTTAGCTGCATGTCATCCCCTCCTTTCTACCCCTTCCATGCTAAAGCTATCCTATCAAATAAAGCCAAAAAAAATAATCTTAACAAAAAAAAAAGAAAGAAAAAAAGGGCGATATCTGTTGAGCTGCACTGGACGCAAGTGGTACTTCTGTGTTTGTGTGTGAACGTACAAGATGAAGGTGGTAGATGTGTATGTACATATGTGTGTGTTTGTGTACATTATTCAGACTCCTCTCTGTAGTTCAGGACGTAATAGTCGTGGACGTACATCAGGACGGCGAATGGCTGGCCAATAATGATTGAGATCCACACTGCAGCGTTGCCGTAGGCGCCCCGCAGGAAGCGACCAGCAATCCAGGCTAATGGAAGCTGATGGGTAAAAAAAAAAAAAGAAATTAAATAAACACAGTGGGCGATTGGGTTTTTAATGACTAATTACAGTCTCACATTTTGTTTCTGATTTCGGTTGTCCGAGTCTCAGCACTCTCTAATGAACAACAAACCAACAAAGTCAGCAAAGACCAAGAGGTAATTATACTGCCTGTTGTCCTGCTATATTCTCCGTAATACATCAAATATGCCTTGTTGTGTTAATGAGGTTATTAATTAAGTTAATGATACTGGAGCCAAGGCCAAACACAGAGAGCACCTTTTAAAATGTCCCATAGGAGTCAAAAATCCACTTGTCTTTATTTTGACTTTTAGTATCAATGGTGTATTTAGATAACTAAGGGTGACCTCAGATAATTGACTATTTGACGATTAGATCTTAGAAGCCTGATTCGACTGCCGAACTCACAGTTGAGTCGTGTAGTTGCAGGAAAATGTGTTGATGAAACAAAGGATTGTTCCATTTGTGTTATATAGGGGTGCTGAATTTCTGACTTTACATAGAACTGCTTGGTTTCTCCCAATAAACTAGAATTACTGCCTCGTGTTTGGATGCCTTCGCAAACCACTCAAGTTGCAGTTAACAGCTGTACTGTATCTGTCCAGACTCATATGTAGCCGTGACAGCTGACAGTGCCTCAAATACAGATGTTGCTGCAAAAGCTACATATTTTAAAACATGGATGCTTCACACACAGCAGCACAGATCTATACAATCAGCACAGGCTCAAGGTGGGCACCTGAGATTAGAGTCAGTGTCTGACCAAATGTCTCTCCTTCTGTTCCAGAGTTATAGCGTTGAGTAATGGCCAGAAAAGTGTTTGTGCAGAATTGTATGATGTCACAGTGAAGTTGACCATTGACCTTTTGGATATAAAATGTCATCACTTTATAATTATGTACTGTTAGACATTTGTGTGAAATTTTGTCATAATTAGCGCATGAAGTCTTGCGTTATGGCCAAAAACAGGTATTTTTGAGGTCACATTGAGCTTTGACCAAATTTTAATTAGTTCATTGTTGAGTCCAAGACGACATTTGTGCCAAATCTGAGGAAACTGCACACGACCTTCTTGAAACATCGCATTCACAAGAATGAGGCGGACACGCACATTTAACAGTGACCCTGAACCTTGACCACTAAAATCTAATTAGTTCATTCTTGAGTCCAGTTAGATGTTTGTGCAAAACTGAAAGGAACTCCCTCAAGGCTGTCTTGAGATACTGAGTTACCCCTATAGATTACAGTGCATATGACGCAGTTTTAAATGAAATAATATACAGGTTTGTTACGACCACAGTTGTAAGTTTATTTCATCAGTGACATGTCTTGGTTCTTACCTGCGCCATCATGCCCATGAAGGCCCAAAGTCTGAACATCCTGAGAGGAACACTGACCAAGTACTGACACCAAAACAGACAGAGAGACAAAAATCATTATATCAAATAAACTGCGTTCTCTACAAAATATAACTGAAGGGTGTTTTCACATTTAGTCCTTTTCAGCCCTCTGAACAGATTCAGAGTCAACTTTTTTTGCGAATATGTGAACACTCCAAGAGAACTCAGACCCCTCTGAAGCGAACCATACGAGCTGGTCTGAGTATGGTTTGCTTCAAGTCTGTGGTGAGGTTCACTTAACCTGTGCCTTGTGAACACAAAGTGCTCCAGGCTCGCTTTGCTCTTTGCCATTGTATTTAGCCCTCTAGATCACATGGTGTTGAACTGGGATGCTTGAAAAACCAGACAAAACCATGTCGGCCTGTAATGCTTGCAAGGAAGCAGGATGAGAAATAGTTTGGTCCACGGAAGATACTGCACGTCTTCAGATGTGGAATGCAGAATACATCAACCAGCAACAGTTTACAGCACAGAAACACTAAGGTTATCCTCCAATTTTAAGTCCACGTGAAAGCGAGGGGCTTCATAACTGCACTGCAGTGCCACATTTAAGTAAAAACAAAACTATGTCAATATATATTACACATAGGTTATAGAGTGAACAGAAAAAGGATTGAGGCCCCATCAGAGCTGAAGTTGACCAGAAAGAGAACTGAGGCCCTTTTACTGTTGGTCCACTTTTTGGTGCACTTTCAGAGGACTGAGTTCAGTTAATTTAAAAAGACTATATATGTGAAAACACCCTAAGATTTTGCACAAGAACCTGAAACAGGATTCAACGTAGGTAGTGAAAGTGGTCTTGGTCTCAGCTCTTACCTCATGGAAGAAAGCCGACAAGAAGAAGACAGCTGATTGGCTGACTATTTTACTAAATCCTTTCCTCAGCAGTGGCTTGTAGAAGTGGCTGCAAGACAGACAAAAAAACAGATGCTGAAATGGATGGATGGACATTTACTGTAAACCAGGATGTCAAACCCACTGATAAAGACTTATTTGTTTTGTCAGTCATTTAGTATTTGTTTACCTAATGTGTGATACGATATGTTGAAACATCTAAACTCTCATATGTGCTGTAATTCTCCCTCCCTAACAGGAATTCAAAGGAAATAGGCTTTAAGTAGCATTTCATTTGCTTTGTCTTGTTTAATATAACCTCACTGCATTTGCTCCTGCTGCTGTGTTAGTGCATGTGGAACTAGCTGCAGGCGCCGTATTTATTACCAGCACTTACTCTCTCGCAGCCAGATGAATCAATTTCCCAAATACATCAGTGTGCCTTGTTAAGTCTGTCTCCCTGCATCAAACCCACTGCTGTCCCCTGTGTTCACTTCTATAAATTTCATTGCTCCCTCTCAGTGTGTTAGTGTGCGAATAACTCACCGTAGACACCACTTGTGTACAGGGATGTTCCAGTTCTGCCAGAAATATGTCACTGTCTCAGAGTTCCTGAAAGAAAAGTCAGCAAATACAGTGTTGAAGCATTACAGGGTTTAAACAATTGATCTAAGGCATTTTTATCAATAATGATGAACATGAAAAAGCCTAAAATCTTTGTCGTCATGCAGGAGAAGATGAACAAATAGTAATTATCCTGCAATGCAGAAAAGGTGGGATGCATAAAGTGACTCCCCCCATTAGCTTTGTACAGTAATGAAATGATCCACCATCATACCTTCTCTTTTACATTTTTCTATTCATGAGTATGCATGCAAATCCATTCCCACCACATGCACATACACTTACCACCAGTCTCTGTAGAACTGTCTGTCTCCAAAGCGCAGCAGCTCAGCGGTGAAGTTCATAGACGAGTGGAAGTACCAGTAGAAAAACATCAGCCACAGCAAGTGATTAGGAACCTGGAGAAGGGTTAGAGGACAACATATATATGACTGTGAGACATTTAAGAGGAGATGTCCAAACTAACTGTTAGCAAAAGCCTGTTGCAAAACTCAAGCATGTTTCCTGTCTATACTCTCAACAAAGTCATGGTGAGATAACATACTCTTGTTACAGTGATGAATAACTTTACATGACAATAAGCAGTGTGTAACCCATGTAATCCTTCATTTGTGTAACAGTAATATTTGGTAAAACATCAGTGCAACGAAAATGTGATTTTGATTCTGATAATGTATTTATTAGCCGCTACAGTGGCTGTGGAGCAGTGTTATACACTCACCGGCTGTTCAACTGCTTATTAACGCAAATAGCTAATCAGCCAATCACGTGGCAGCATTTAGGCATGTAGACATGGTCAAGACGACCTGCTGAAGTTCAAACTGAGCATCAGAATGGAAAAGAAAGGTGATTTAAGTGACTTTGAACGTGTCATGGTTGTTGGTGCCAGATGGGCTGGTCTGAGTATTTACTGGGATTTTCACACACAACCATCTCTAGGGTTTACAGAGGATGGTCCGACAAAGAGACAATATCCAGTGAGCAGCAGTTCTCTGGGTGAAAATGCCTTGTTGATGCCAGAGGTCAGAGGAGAATGGCCAGACTGGTTCAAGATGATAGAAAGGCAACAGGAAGTCAAATAACCACTGGTTACAACCAAGGTCTGCAGAGGACCATCTCTGAACCAACAACACGTCCAACCTTGAAGCAGATGTACTCCAATGGCCTCCACAGTCACCAGATCTCAATCCAACAGAGCACCTTTGGGATGTGGTGGAACGGGAGATTCTGGAAATCTGCAGCAACTGTGTGATGTCATCATGTCAATATGGACCAAAGTCTCTGAGGAATGTTCCAGCACCTTGTTGAATCCATGACACCAATAATTAAGGCAGGTCTGAAGGCAAAAGGGGGTCGAACCTGGTACTAGAATGTGTAACTAATAAAGTGTCCGGTGATTGTAGTTGTAGCATGATCTTCTCTTAGGCTGAAGAGCACTTTTTTTTTTATAAGTGTCTGCCTTTTTTTCCCCAATTGTGCCCATTGAGAGGCGAGTGTTTGAGGCTGTGAACTGCCGCCGGACCGAAAAAATGTGATATTTTATGTTCTGGTCTTAAAGTCACAGCAAGCATGAAGACACACAGCGTCAGTGTCCACAAGTAGTACTATATTTATGTATGTTTTTACTCACAGCTAATCTTAGAAGTCTCTCAGTCATCCTGGACAGATCCATGTCCTACAGAGGAGAGGAGACACTCATAGATTAACAAATGATGCACAGCAGCACTTTGCATTTGAAAACAGCACAGTGCAATGTTGTTTCGTGCAGTATAAGCGTCACTAGCATTTTGTCTTACTCACCTCTAGTGGTTTCATGGAACTCTGAATGATGGGAATTATCCACTGATAGAAAGAAAACAAAAAGCAGCATTCAGACATAACTGGGAACTTTACATATTGTCTTGTTTAGAGTCATTTTTCCGTAGTTCTTCCACAGTTTGGGCAATAGAGGCAATATGATCACACAAACACCTAAAATCATGTCATTAATGCAATGTGAATGACAGTCAAATACAGCACCACACATTACCTTTAGATTACATTATAGGACATACCTGTTGAGTAAGACCAACTAACAGCTGGATGAGGAACAGCTGGGGACAAAAAAACACATCAATAAAGTGAGCGATCGACAGAGGAGATGGGGCGCGCATCAGATAAAGAACCATTCAGGCTTTTTTTTAACTTTTAAAGATCTTTTTTTTTAGTTATGTATCATTACTGGACTGTAATTCTACTAAACTGTTAGAACAGAGGTGGTTTACATGTCTAATTGTCTGACTGCTTACGTTCTTTGCCCTTTTTGGACCGTGGCATCACCATGTCCCCAAATTTAAGCATTTAATTTTATGTGTATAATATTATATAAACCGCTAATAATGATGGCAAAAACTAAAAAAAACAAAAACCCAGTATTTTCCCTTAAATAAGCAGCATTTCTTTTAATTCATCACCCTCTTCACCAGCATGCAAAGCAAACACTCGGCTGTTAAAAGCTGTGCAGGTGTTCTTGCTCTTTAGTACTTTATTGGGAGATGCTTGTAAAATTGTGAGAGCATTGACAAAAATACCCCAGAGCACTTGGATCAATCACTAACAGGAAAAGGTGGGGGGAGTGCTTTTTGACTTGAACATACAGCTACAGCAAAGGTGTTGTTTTCTGGCTGATGCTGACATGAGATATTTCCTCACCATCTCAAACAATCTCCTCAGCAGGAAACCCATGCGAATATTAGGAGAGCGGGGGAAGTTGAGCTCGTAGCACAGAGTTGGCGCAAAGACAAAGTAGTACATGTCTACAGAGATGGAGAGGACGCCAAAATGAAACACATAAAACAGAGGCAGTGGAACATGGTAGAGACATTATCAATAAAACTTCATAAAAACACAAGAAGGGTGTATTTGGGTACCTCTGATGGTGAGGTTGCCAGGGTAACACACCTCACGGTTGCCTTTGAGATGCTGTGCGGACGGACCTTTGGGCAGAATTCACACACAAACAAATGAGACAAAGTAAGTGTCAGCCAACATTGTTTTTTATCAGTCAATTTCATACAAATGCAGAGAAAATAATTTAATGCAATTAAGTGTGGATGTTGACATGCAACAACTTCTGTTACACAATCAAATTTCCACACAGTCCTGCGACAGTTCCTGTAACTGTCAAACTTCCATTTTATCTAAGAGCTGCAGGATCCACTATCTGCCATTAGATGTCACTGTAACAGCATGAGCACGGGGGCTGAGAGTTCATTTTGGGTAAGAAATTTGAAACATACACAGAAACTGAGCAAAGAGCCATTCTCAATTAGGTGTTAAATTTAGTAAGCAACCCCTCCCCGGCCAAAATATGTCGGTACATGTATGTTTGTGACTTACAAGACAGCGACCTGGCCAGTGTCTTGGCCTTGGCAGTGCTCAGCTCTCTGCACCACATGTTGACGTCCTTATAGGAGTAAAGCTTTAGGAAGAGGATGGTGTAAGTACCAAGAGTGAAGGCACCGCCAACTGTTATAACAGAGAAACAGAGAGGTGATAATGTGAAAACATGTAACCAACTGATGCACTGTATGGGAGGATTAGAAGCAGGGATAAGGGGAAACCAATAGAGGGTAGAAAAAAGGAGGGAGGAAGTGAGGAGAGGATTGAGAGATGAAGAGACCAAAAGGGGCGCACACATTAGACATGTTCTGTCTTTACACTCGTTACATGTTAGTTTTTATATTGATTTGCATCAGACTACCGGTCAGAAATGCTTTTACTCTATGAACCAGGAAGCTTCTTCTCTCTTAGCTGTTTCTAATAATATTGGAACTAAAAACCAATACATTTAGTTTGGATTTTATGTGGTGTTTTATAATTTTATTATTCATTTAAACTGATTTTATTGTCATCTTAATTTATTTAACTCGTTTTATGTTTAATTGTTGTTGCTCTTTTATGTTATTAATATTTTACTATTTCTAAAGGAACAGTGTGTAAGATTTAGGGTGATTTAGTTGCATCTAGCAGTGAGGATTGCATATTACAACCAGCTGAAACTTCTACTTTGAATTCCCTCAGTGTTCATTGTTCGGGAAGTTTGTACCGGGAGCCAAATTATCCTCTGTCTCTTCCTCTCCAAGACAAACAGACCTGTGTTTAAAACCAGTAAAAACACTTAACAAAGAGAAGGGCGGAGGAGGGAAAGGCGCAAAAAGAGAGATGCCAAAGTGGGTGTGGTTAACAGTACAGGGTCATCCAAGGGTCACCTTCCTCTGTCTTCATCAGGCTGCCAGAAACCATAGCAACACTTAACATAAAATGATACATCAGCACGCTGTACTTCTCAGAGTGAGTCAGTCAAAACCTTATAGATCCAGTTTTAAGAAATGTCCCCCCCCCCCCAAAAAAAAAACAAACAAACACACACACATACACAAGAATATGAATGTAAATTGGCCAACAACTAAAAACAAGTGCAATCTGAATTCATCTATTGAACAACCAGGCCTGAATTAGCCGATTAAACCACACATTCAAAGTTAACATAAGAAAAGACAGCAAACTTTCTGATGCTGCCGTTACATAGGTTAAACGCTGCACTAGCGGATCATCTCCAGAGTCTGGAGCTGCTCTCCTTCTGGTCACTTCAACATCACTAGCCTCACTAGCACAAGCTAACAAAGCAGGTGTTTTATCAATGCTGCTCGTCGTGGAAGGGCTGCTAACTACGATGGCTTATGCTAAAAACACAACTGGCCCTATCTAGAGCCAGTGCTTGGTTTGTCAACTCTGGGCTACTGTAGAAACATGGTGATGCAACATGTCGACCTCCTACTACAAGGACCCACTAACTATGTAGATATAAGCGACTCAATCTAAGGTAATAAAAACACATGACTTGTGTT
Organism: Epinephelus lanceolatus; assembly: GCF_041903045.1. NCBI lineage: Eukaryota > Metazoa > Chordata > Actinopteri > Perciformes > Serranidae > Epinephelus > Epinephelus lanceolatus. The sequence goes on from NC_135743.1 coordinate 11,227,989, forward strand.
TTCAGGGGATTATACACTAAAGTAAACTAGTTATTATTAGGGCTGTCAAGCAATTAAAAAAAAATAATTTCATTAATTACATGCTCTGTGATTAACTAATTTAAATGAATCACATACATCAAATTTTGCTGTGAAAGTATTTAGATGTGTTTCGTATTTATGTATTTTGGCAGATGTGTCGTAGTAAAGCTGCTGGATTTTAGACACAATTGTCCCCTTGTCCTCTACCACTGAAACTGGTCTGCAGTCCATTGCAAACCATTTTGTAAAGGAGTTAGTAGGTAGACTTACTCAGTTTGCGTCTGAACGCCTGGTCGAGAGTGGCTCGATGAGGCTGGCTGCAAATGCTACCATCAGAGGCTGTGCTAGCTCAGACCTCTGGGTTTGCTGCTAAATGCTTTGTGTTGAGGTGATATTTCAGGCTTGCAGTACCCGATGCTACGAAGATTCCCTACTGCAGAAATTGCAGAAAACGTTGCTCCTATCAACAGCTCCATCTGGGTGTTTGTCAAATATAAATGTTCCATTCATGGGCCAAACAGTGTCGTCTTGTCTGCCTCCATCATGTGACAAAGCTACTGTGGCCTTCAATGATGCACCAGGTCAAACTGCACTACAGCATGCGATTAATCAGCGTAAAATTTTTTAAAGCGCAATTTTTTCTGTAATTATTTAACTGACTTAACGTGTTATTTTGACAGCCCTTCTTATTATATTATATTACATTGCTGCCAATATATCCCTTTAAATCCTTCACACTGCTGTGAATCTTTAATATCCTTTTTGTCAATGCCTTGTAAAGCACTTTGAAGTGCATTGACTTGTTTGAAAGGTGCTTTGTAGATAGAATTTGATCGATTGATTGAGGAGAAAGTGAGCACAAAGTGTAAGAAGGAGATTAATAATAATAAATGATAAACAATAAATTAATACCGATGCAAATATTAATAATAATAATAATAATAAATGTTATTTGTAAAGTTATTTCCTAGACCCAATGTACCAGATGCAAGAACATAAAATAAAATAAAATGAAACATGTAAAGCTACAGATAGATACACACACAGAGATACAGGACACATAGAGGAGGTGAAGGCAGTGTTAGCTGATGTAGGGAGAAATAGGGACAGAATGGAGAGCAAGAGAAAAACAAAGAGAGAGAAGGGAAGATTTAAAGAGTGGGGAAAGGAAGGAGAAGAGAAGAAGAAAGGACGTCATTTGATCTTGAACAAACAGCAAAACAAGCCCAGTAAAATAAATCATCTGTATGAGAGCAGGCTAACTATGCCAAGGACATTATTATATAGTTGCTGTGTTTTCCAGTGTGTGTGTGCACTTAAAACTGTGTCAGTGTCAGTTTTTGGGAGTCAATATTAAAAAAAAATAGTTGATGTGAGATTAATGAATTTATTTTGAAATCTTTTAGTGTGCACTCGTACACACACACAAACACACGGACACACAAACGCAGGCCAACTGAGCAGTTTGCCTACCAGGGGCTTTATCAATATTCACCATATGCTTGATAGCAGAGGATCATGCTGAACAGAGAGGAAGACACACACCAACAAGCATACACCCACACACAGTCATACATGTGCACAAACAGACACACTAATAAAAACTGTTGTGCCAACAGGGTGAGGTGGAGGTTAGCACACCTGGCATCAAACTACAGCAGATCTTATCCATTAACCATCTGCCTCTTTGGCTCTATGTGGCTTCGAGACAACTAGATTGGCTCCAAATGTGAATACTGTACATAGTAATCATAGAAACACAGAGAGGTGGAGCTTAGGTGAGAAAAAACATACCAGAGGAGCCAATTATCACCCTCTCACAATTTCTCACCGAAGCCATGAATGTGTCTTTAAACTCAAAACCATCCATGTTAAAATTTAAAAAAATCTGACTGTACTATTTTAAGTTGTTTTTCTCTGCCAGCAGACTCCAGACTGACAAAGACCTGAAGCCTGCGCTACAGAGCAGGGTTAGGGGTTAGAGAGGTAACCTCAAAGTTAACCCTGGGTTTTCAGTACTACGAAGCTTGTTCACTTTTTCCTGTGATAAATAACTGTGGTAACTTAGCTGACAGCTAACGTGCTCCAACTCTGACCAATCAGATTACTGGAAAAACTAGAATTACTACCTCGAGGTTGTGTGCCTCTGGTCAAGTTGCAATTACAGTTTACGTTCAGGTCTGTCCACAGTCATATGTAGCGATGATGTGGATGCTTCACGTCCTCACGTCGCCACACAGAATCTAGTTTCATGAGTTTCAAGATGGACACCCAAGATTAGTGTCACCAATTCAGTATCTGACCAAATGTCTCCCCTTCTGTTCCTGAGATATGATGTTGAATAATGGCCAGAAATGTATTTATGCAGAACATTAAGATGTCGCAGTGAAGCTGACCTTTGACCTTTTTGATATAAAATGTTCAGTCAATTCATAATTTTATCCAATTAGACATTTGTGTGAAATGTTGTCTTAATCTGTGTATGAATTATTGAATTATGGCCAAAAACATGTTTTGTAAGGTCACAGTGACCTTGACCTTGATTCTGATAAGTTTATTCTCAAGTTTTAGTGGCAATTGTGCCAAAGAAAGAAATCCCCTCAAGGTGTTTTTGAAATGTTGTATTGTATAACACTTCAGCCACGGCATCTCGGGTGCAGAGGCATAAAATTATACAGACATGGACAACAGTCTGGAGTGACAGGTAACAAAAAAAAAAACCCGTTATACTGCTAGATATGCCACGCTCAGTTAACATGATACCTATTGCATGTACCTCAGATGACTCAATTTGACACACCTCCCTTTCAAGCCTGTGCGACACGGATTATTGTCTAGGTTTGGATCTGAGATGTGACCTTAGGAGCCTAAAAAGGTGCACTATGTTTGAGCAGCAGCACCTGTGTGAATTGTTTTGCTGTGCAGAGGATTTCTGCTTCTCTCATTCATCACACTGACTACGTTTACACGCACAAAACATTACATTTTTCATCCTTATTCCAAAAAACACAATATTCCTACTAAGCTGTTTACATGGCTAATAAAAATTAATATTTCACTAACACTCCCTTGTACACGCAGCCGTGCAAACTCTGAGTAACATGTTGTACTCTAACATGTTGTTTATCACGTCAAAATCTAGAAAAGTGGAATGGCTGGAGCCGCTTGTTATTTTTCTTCTTTGCATCAAAATAGGATTTTTTCAAAGTTCAGTGGTGGACTTGTTAAGACCGTGCAAACACAGCCTCCCTCTCTCATTCCTTCAACCACCTCCTCGAAAAGGTCGGTGTTGCAATATTTGCGCATATCAAAAACCTGTTGACATCAAAGTCTTTAATGATGTTTAAAAGTAGGTGTGCTTCTTGTGCTTCTGACCAGAAATGCCAGCTTTTCTTTTGGGCATGCATCTCTACACCAGCCTTACAAACTGTTGGTGGTTTGCACACAACATATCCATGACAACACACAAAGCTGACCTTAAACAGGCAAGAGGTTGTGTGTTGCAAACTGTGGTGAAACCCCCAGTTGAGACACATATTCCTAATGCACTGTATACATGCCCAAATAATGTTTTTAAAATCTGAATAATGCCGGCGTAACCACGTCTGAATGGTGAAATGCTAAATTTGGAATTTTGGAATATCTGAACAGAATATACTGTTTGCGTGACCCATATCCAATGTAAACGTGGCCTCTGAGAGCTGTCAGAGTGCCATACACCTGCTCCCTCATATTTTACTTGCTGCTTTCTGTCAGTTGCTTCATCAGAACATTGGCGAGCTGTAGGTTTTATGACAGAGAAACAGAGTTCAACAAAACAGTTTCACACCTCTCATTGTACAGCAGCCCACTGGTTAATGTAGAGTGCTAAATAGTGACTGCATGAGCAGAGTGTTACAGTGCATTTACACCTACTTAAGAACACATCAGGTATGCAGGGCTACACTGTATGTACACCGTAGATTGTCTGACTATACTGAGAAGCGTATAGAATCAAACTCAGAAAAACACAGCTACTCCCTATTGTTCATTCTGAACCCAAGAATTCCTTGTAGCAGACTTGCACACAATTAAGGACATCAGAAGATCAGGTTCCCCTCATCACTCCAGTATTCCTCAAAAGAAATTTAAAACAGTTTGAAATGAAGCTTGATATCAGGTCCTTGCTGAATGGCTGAATACTGGTTGCATTAACAGTGTACAGTAGATGCACACACATATTGCTACATATGCACACACACACAAACACCTGCCCTCTGTCGTTGCCCTTCCTGTGTGAACAGCAGCGCAGAGAGGAAAACAGACAGACAGATGGACTGACTCCTTTACGCCTTCACCTCCCAGTGAGAGAACAGATGAGAGGAGAGGAAAGGAAATATACCAAAACAGGAGAGGAGCGGAGAATTAAAACAGTAATTTTCTTGGACCAAATAAACATTAGAATGTGTGCAAAATGACACCAGAAACTCACTCATCTGTCTGTCTCATGGACAAGGTAAAGATAAAGGTTGTGTCCCAACTGATGTTTGATGAAAACAGGACTGAGACTGTGCCAAAAATCTGAGCTAAATATATTATGTCAAAGGTGTGAAACACTTCTACTGTGAAACGTTTATGGGTTAGGTGAGGAATGCGACTTTGGCCGTGAAATATTTTACATTTTCAAGTTCATTATGTCCAAAATATGTATCCTTGGTAGAGGTCCTTCATTTTACTTTTACCACAGTGCAAGCAAGATGGCTTGGGGAAAAGTAAAAGTTGGATAGAATAATGCTGGTTGCCTGTAAAAAAAAGCAATAATTACAAAATGGCTAAATTAAGAACCTCCCACTTTAATTGACTGGTTTAATGTGATGCATGAAATTTATATTATGGAAAGATTAACCTTTGAACTGAGACTTGAGACAGCTTTATTTGAAAAACATTGCAAAGGATTGATTGAAAATATTAAGCCATATAGAACAGACTTCAAATAAAAGTTGTATAGTATCTTAGCGCTGGTCAGTGTACCCAATAAGTCAGTGTACTGTTATTAATTTCCTAAATGATGTTAACTCTATATGTACTGTCATGCTGTAAGCCCCTGGAGGTGATGCATTCAATGGACAGTTCAATGTAAAACAAACTACACCCAAACTAGATACTCCAATGTTACCAGCATCCCTGGTGACCTGCTACACTTGCTAATGCTGCAGTGTTAGCTTTTGCTAACCAGGGCAGACATTCAACTGACTGGGAGGAGTGCGACTCCAGACTCCGCAGCATCTAACCTTTGTAACAGCAGCATCAGAAAGTTTGCTTATTTTTTGTGTTAAATTTGAATTTGTGGTTTAATCGGCTGACTGAAGCCTGATTTTGCAATAAATATAATTCAAACTGCACTTGTTTTCCGTCATTGGCTAATTTACATTCCCATTCTTGCATTATTTATTTACTTTTTTACAAGTACTCTATAATAATCTAATGTGTGTACTCGAATATGAAAGTTACATTAGATACCCATCCTGATTAACTAGTTCTACTACTACTAATCTGTAATCTTTATTAAAAACTGGATCTATAAGGTTTTGACTGAATCTGTAACATGTTGTGTAAAGTGTTGCTAATTTATCACAGGTGAACTGTGTCACTTGTGGAGGGCAGCCATGGTTTCTGTCAGGCAGCCTGATGAAGACAGAGGAAGGTGACCCTTGGATGACCCTGTACTGTTAACCACACCCACTTTGGCATCTCTCCTTTCCTGTCTTTCGCTTCTTCTCTGTTCTCCCCTCCTCTCCCCTCCTCTCCTCTTTTCTCCTCAGAGCCAGCTGGAAATAATCCAGTCATGACCAACTGGTCCATTACCACTAACCGACTCCAATTATGGCTCGGTATAAGGGATGCCTTTTACTGCACTACCAAACTGGTCGACTGTTTCTCTGAAGGGCAAGGATGTGAATGTCCCCTTAATCTTTATTAAAATTACATTATTTTCTGTTTTATACACATGGCAACTCTGTTAACTACCAATGAATGGATAATGGTTTGGATGCTACTATTTTAGTCGACTGCTTGTCGTTATGAACAGCAGGTAGCAGCAAGGTTGCAGAGATGGTATTTTAATAACAGTAAAAACAACATTTTACCTGGGGTCATGGAGGGGACCAGTAGGACCAGTGCAGCAGGGAATGTTAGCATGATTGCCATATTAATGCAATGGACCAGAAATCCCACAAGTTCAGAGAATGAGCCCTGGGTAGAAAGAGAGGCAAAGAGGGACAGCAGGAGTTTTTTTTAACATTAAATCTTAAAGACAACAAGTTTAATCTAAACCATCATCACCCGACTAACTGCCTTTACTCAGGTAACAGTCATTTGTTGTTGAGCTTATTCTAACAACAATAAGAATACAACAGCTAAACATAAAAACTAAATAGTTTTTGCTTTGCTTTTGAACAGCTCTCTAGAATAAAACCAAACCGCATTTCAAGTTATGGTGGCCTACTAAAGTTTTAAAAAGCTTGCAATGTTCCATATTCATGCCAAACAGACAGAGCATAACTGAATATGCCCTAAATGCAGATGGTGAAACTAATTCCTCATTTTACCATTTAACATTTGCGGTTGCAACTGGGGAGGGTCAGCTACTCAGTCGGTTTTAGTGAACAGTTTTTAGAAAAATAATCCCTCCTGGGAGTTGTGAAAGTGCTCCAAATTCAACAGTTAAAATCCACAGTGCTCTGATGTTGGAGTGCAAGCAGGGGTCTCTCCACTCACCTTCGACAGCTGCCTTTCTGTGTAGAGAGCCACCAGAATGAACACGTTGGACGCTGTCAAAACACAACGACAGATTCATGTCAGTTTCCATGAAACAATCCAGATTACATTTCTTACAAAGCCACTTCTGAAGAGTCTCTGCGGGATCAAAGTCTGACTATGGATGTTTCTTTATTTAGATCATTCTTTTCAAAGCAGTATTGGTTAAGATTCGTTGGCTTCAAGTCTAATGTGTGTCCTGGTTTGGTGTCAAGTTGGGTATTTAAGTGAATTAAGATTTACGCTTGCCTTTTTAGCAACTCCCTGCTGCCTCACACATAGAACACGCTGTCTGTCTCTCTCTCTCTCTCTCTCTCTCTCTCTCTCTCTCTCTCACACACACACACACACACACACACACACACACACAGTCTCACATGATTAAACAGTGACACCTGATGAAAGAAATGAGCCAGCACTAACAGAGCATATGTGTTGCACAGGCACACGCCAACTGCTAGTTAGTTAGAGTGACAAGGCAATTGAGAGTGTTCACACACATACACACACACTTCAAAAAAGAGAACTTGCTTTGTATTAAACAGCTACAATATTCGGATTTTAGGAATAAAACAACCAAAAAACAAAAAAAGAATGTACTGTATTGAGAGCCAAAAATGGTTTGGAATGAAAGTAAGTTTCTAGTGCTCCATTTTTGGCTGCAACTTTGTAATGTTAGCATAAAAGCATGGCCTAATTAGCAAGCTAGCTAGCTAACTAGCCAACCGTGGTCAAAATGGCAGTTATGGACAGAGAAAAGAGAGGAACGCCTTACTAATTTGTGTGAAGAAGAGCCATGTCTGAATGACAGACAAATGTACGTGTAACGTTATTGACCAGAACATGTTACCATGTCCAATGGATGCCGCCACTCTCTCTTTGGTAATAGGCACCATTGGGATAATTTACAAACTATTGATATTGGTCGAGCGGCATGGTGGTGCAGTGCTTTGCATTGTCACCTCACAGGAAGAGGGTTCATGGTTTGAACCCAGGGTGGGGGAGCCCTTCTGTGTTTGCATATTCTTCTCGTGTCAGTGTAGGTTTTTTCCAGGTACTCCGGCTTCCTCCCACAGTCCAAAGACATGCAAGTTGACTGATGACTCTATATAGTGAATGGTTGTCTGTCTCTATGTGTCAGCCCTGTGATAGTCTGGCGACTTGTCCAGGGTGTACCCCGCCTCTCACCCGATGTCAGCTGGGATAGGCTCCAGCCCCCCAACAGGATAAGCAATTATGGAAAATGAATGAATGAATGATACTAGTGGAACTTGGCTCTGATTGTGGTCGATGGCTGTGCAGCCTCCACCAGTCATGCAGGGACATAATGATACATCACTGACCGGAGCTGAAGAGGGGAGAGGAGGGTTGTGTTAAATTGAGCAAAACAGAGCTTGATCAGTGGCTACAGCTCAAGAGGAAGCAGGTCACTTTTGCTGTGTGACTGTGTCTATAGCCCTGTTTCCACCGAGCAGTACGGTTCAGTTCAGTTCGGTACGCTTTTTTTTCCGTTTCCACTGTGAAAAGTTGTGGATGGTACCAATGGAACCGTTCCGTGAAAGGATGTTTTGCTGCCTCTCACAGCAGCTGGAGTCTGAGAAACAATAATTTAATTCACTGGGCTGACTGCCGGTGACTTTTGAGGTGGAACGTTAACTTGTAATGTTATTCAATGCATGAGGTGACGACATGAATCCATCAACACACCTTAAATTTGACTGTGACAACTTTGACCATTGCAATAGTTTTAATATGACATACACTTATAGTAATGCGTGGATCTTCAAGCGTACATATATGAATTTAGTCCAGATTTTGTGAACTGCATATATTCTAATCCACACTCTGAGAAAAAAAGAAAAGCGTTGCGAAGCGTCGTTCCTGTGGGCTCAGGCAACATAAACCTTATGACCTCATTTCAAATTAGAGCGCTCTGGTGTTTCTTACACAGCCCAGTCATGTACTAGGTTTTGACCTAGTCTGGTTTATTTATAGTTGTGGTAGGTAACTTTTATTAAAAAAAAAAAAAACCTTTGTATGATATTTGCATAAACACTATATTCATTATATTCTGACTAATTAGCTGTAAAATGAGAGTTTGTGACCTGTCCGCCATGTTGGAAACAGTCAACCAAAATAAGAAGCACTGTGCAAACCAGCTTTCTCAGTTTCAGCAAATACAAAAAAGTTACCAATTACAGCTTTAATGTGCACTTTAATATGTATTAATTGTTGCCACAAAGCCTGATTCAGTGTGGAGCTAATTGGGCTGAATTCTGTGTGGATTTCTCCTTCTTTAAAATCTTGTAGCAGTGTCAGTTCAAACTGCGGGGTAACTCATTGCTGAATGAACTTAGGGAAACCACAGCTATGTAGATTGCTCATTACCCTGACTAGACCAGGCTGAGCCACACTGATGGCACATAATTGCAGCAATTGTTCCATTTTAAGACCCTAATCAGTGCATTAGCATGTCAATCAATCTAATCTCGAGTGAGCAGATGTGTTAACTGTCAGACATTTTGATTACTGGGTCTTATCATTCTGTCATCAGTGCATCTATCCATCAGCATTGCCATTCCAAATCAACTTGTTTAATGGTGCAGTCACATGCTTGTTTTTGACTTCATGGTGTATTTGGTTCTATGAAGAGAGACAAGGAGGTTCAGAGAGAAAACCGATGCCTTCCAAGCAAAACCATTCTTCATGTGATCCAGATTTGTTCATAAAGCAAGCCAATCATGCACAAGCACACGTGTCATTTACACTAAGGATGCGAGGGACATGTCGCCACCACTTTTGACATTACCAGTTTTACCCTCATCATTTTTTTTTTTTGAATAGCATAATTTGGTAAATAGCTTGCACCAAGAAATGTTAACTAACTTTATAAAAGGTTTATTTGCACAATAAGGAATACCAGTGTTGGACATGGAAACTTTAGTGAGAAATATCTGTGATTTATCGAAGCTTAGAGGATATGAAAATAAGAGTAGAGGACATCAGCTGATGCGCCTAAAATAACATGAAAATTAGCCGCTTTGTTAGCATGCAGGTCACACGTTAGCCATAACTAGCCCATACCCATTTAGTGAACAGTTGCACATGTACATGTTTGGAAAAAGTAGCTTTGTCACCTTCTACCTTTGCCAATCCTCAATGCCTGTGTGCAGTTTCACATAGATTGACCATGTCAGTGAGTAGAAAAACGTGGGACAGACAGAATGACTGACTGACAGAATGACACACTGACAGTTTCCATGAATATGTACAGTATACCATACCATGACTTAGTCATACCAAAAATTAGAAAAAAACAAAACAAAAAACATTGGGCCACAGGGGGAGCCACAGCGATCGGTCGCATTTTAACCATTTTTAAGCATTTTTCTGTTGTTATAGCGCCACCCAGTTGCCAATTAGAGTTAAATTTCTCCAGTCACCTTGAGGCGTCCTGTTCTACATATCTACCAAGTTTAGTAAAAATCAATATGGCAGTTAGGCCTAGATAAGAAATTAGCTCTCTAGCGCCCCCATTTTGTTTGATGGGGTCAATAATGGAGGGGTCCCCTCAGATTATGTGTGGTCATATGCCTACAAAGTTGCGTGGTGATGGGTGAAACCCTTGAGATGTTATACACCTTTATGTGATGAGCCACGCCCTCCGCAATATTCATTGCCTTATAGAAGCTCAGTTTTAGTAAGTTTTCCAACTTTTGCCAAGAGGGAACTTTAGATATTGGTCCCTAGATTATGTTCACCCAGTTTCATGCATATCGGTCAAACTTCCTAAGAAGAGATCGATTTTAAGTGTTTTTCAAAAAATTCAAAATGGCGGAAAATCTGTATAACCGGAAGTTAGGGAAGGGTTCTTGAGACAGATTTGTTCCTCATGAGGAGAGGCATCTCTGTGCAAAGTTTCATGTCTCTATGACATACATGGCATGAAATATGCCCATTCAAAGTTTGCAATTTCAGTCGGTTGCTATAGCGCCCCCCTTTGGCCAACTGATGTAATATTGCTTCATTCACATCCTCCCATGACCCTCTACCACTGTGCCAAATTTCACATGGATTGACCAAGTCAGTGAGGAGAAAAACGTGGAACAGACACACACACAGACAGACAGACAGACAGAGTTTTCGTCATTATATAGTAAGAAGATAGCTACAAAAATAAATACTTTGCAGGACAGCTAAACTGTTGCTTACAGGTTTCAGGTGATCTGCTTTGCTCTTAGTAGATTTTTGATATATGCCAGTTTCCTCTGGCATTTCTGGCACTTGACTTTTGGGGGTCATCTTTGCACTTGACATTTTCAACATCTTGGTTGCGTATCTGTCAGCCTGCCATGTGTGGTAAACAGTTTCAGGAGTGCCGGACTGCTGGTGACTGACATTCGATGAGAGCGAGTCTGAGTCACAAAACTATCACTAAGCTTAAATTTCCATGAGAAGTCTGAGAATTAAAACAATCAGGGTTGATTCATAAGGAATATTTTGTTGTATAACTAGATACCTTAAAAATTCAATTAAAAGCCTAGTCCCAATTAAACACCCAGTCCCTTTTACTAGCCCAGTGTGGCTATGCATTTTGACAAATAAACACCTGTCTTAATGAGACACCTGGTCTGGTCGCCAAGCAGTTTGTTTTATTTGGAGAAGTTCTTCTGATGTATAAAACCAGGTTGTAGGCTACCTGAAATTATGTGTCTATTTCTAGATTAGATTACCCTGTGAGTTATTCATACTCCCTTAGTGTGTAAGGGTCCTCAGATCAAAAGAATCAAAAGGGTTTTTCACAAAAATTAATTAAAGTTGTGAGTATTAATTTCACAGGATAAAGTGGTGTTGTGACCTTGAGTGCCATAAGTCACTCTCTGTCTCTGATGCGCTGTCTGTCGGAGTTCGATCAATTGAATACGTCATAACTGATTTATTTTTAAACAAGTAATATTCATACTGGTTTAAATAAACAATTTGACTGTATTTCCCATCTTTGCTGAGCAACAGTTTTGTGTTAAAGGAATTAAAGGCCTGTCCCAAATATAGGCCTGTTGATTTCAGTAATCTAAGCAAATAATAGCCCAGGCTACTAACTGAAGTTTTACAGTAGATAGAGAAATAAATCCAGATAAATCCAGGGGTTTATAAATGAATTCAAATTACTTACTGTGTCACTGACATGAATAGGTGCCGCATGCACATTTAAAGGGGTTACTTCCTCAAACAAAAGAGGGAAGGGAAGAATAAATCATGCAAACACGTGTGCTGACATTTAATGAGTGAAGTTGATCTATGGGGGAAAAATATTTGAAAGCAATTCACAATGCCAGAGAGCTTCACTGCATTATATTCAATTATATCTTCTATATCTATATCTGGAATTGTCAACTGCCACCTGAATTTTGTTTTGTGCTGAATTTTTGGTGCAAAACCTGTTCAAAATTCACCAGAATGTAGGAAATGCTTCACATTTCCCCCACACCCCCAGTTGCCATAAGTTGTCATAATAAGTTGCCATAATAAAGGGGCAGCTGTAGCTCAGAGGTAGAGCCTCCAATCGAAAGATCAGCGGTTCGATCCCAGGCTCCTCCAGGCTGCATGTCGAAGTATCCTTGAGCAAGATACTGAACCCCAAATTGCTCCGATGGCTGTTCCATCGGTGTGTGAGTGTGTTAAAACTGAGTAGCAGGTGGCACCTTGTATGGTAGCCTCGGCCACCAGTGTATGAATGTGTGTGTGAATGGGTGAACTTGACTCGTAGTGTAAAAAGCGCTTTGAGTGGTCACTAGATGACTAGAAAGGCGCTATACAAATGCAGGTCCATCCATAATTATCTCCTCTGACCTCATACTGATCCCTCCAGTACATTGACTAAAAATGCTGAATACCATTTAAAACATTTTTTTTTCATCTGAGTCGTACACTCAAAGCTACATTATGATTAGCAAAAATGTCACTCATTTATGCAAAATTTTCTCCACTGAAAAAGTCCAAAAGTTTAGTAAAACCCTCTAATAAGATTTATTTTACGTTCTTCATCACACACTTCACTCTACCCAGGAGCAGAGGCCTCAGGAAACGCATAGCACACTAATGTTCTTTTTTTATCTCTTCTGGAAACAGGCCTGTTGAGCATCTTTGACAAACAGCAACTATTGAGCCCAGTCGAGCATCAAACTGGAACAAACAGCACCATCTAGCACCTGTTAGACACACGTAAACCTTTCATCAGGTATCTACACAGCAGCTTTTGGCAGATATTTTGGCAGCAACAGACTTGTAGTGTAGTGAGATACCTTACACTAGTGTCTGCTTCCCTTTTTATTCTGGTGACTCACAGGCACAGTCGCCTAAATTTAAAACTCCCCAGGCTGGTTTTCCAAACTTTACCCATTGTGCTGGTAGGCTACCACAAACTGTGGACTTCTCATTTACGCTGGTGGGGTGTTTGTGTGTAGCAGTGTGTGTGTGTGTGTGTGCGTGCAAGTTGCTGCAGTGACTCTACAAGTACTGAATGCCCTCTGGGAATGAGCCGCTTTACTGTCCATGCTACCGTAAACACACTCCCATTCTCACCTGTCTCTTAACTATCATCAGTGCGGTCATTTACCCTAACTCCATCCATCTCCTCCTCCCTCCCTCTCCTCCTGCCCTGTGCCGATGCAGCACTTTACATCAGCCCTCTCTTCTCACTCCCCACTCCTTTACTCTCCCCCTTTTCCAGCATGCCTCCATTTTTTCATCCCTGCATCCTCTCCCTCTTTCCAACCCTCTCTATAGAACTTAAATCACTTTATTTTCTCTTCCATTTAAAGCTCCCTCCCCCCAACAGCTTCTCTCCTTTCACCCCCACTCATCTCTCCTCTCCTGCTCCCCATTTCTCTCACTCTCCTCCTCTCTCTGCAGTACAGTACCAGTGTGCAGTATATAGGGCAGGTGATTGTCCCTCTAGAGACACTGTAAGCTGCACCACTGCAGACTTTCAGTGCGATATACCATAAAAATAAATAGTGGAAAAACTCTGAATGTAGCGTGCGCCTGAGAGTAAACCAAAGCTTGAAATGAGGCAGATCACACCTCCAAAAACTGGAAACACCGCTTCAAACACAGTTCAGTTATTCTACCTAATTATAAAAATGTTGTGATTTCATTTCAGAAACAAAAAAAATCAAAAAGTTGATTTTTCTTCATGTTTTTGAAGTGTTATTGCTACACTGCTTTTAAATGACTCAATGGTGTAATGTAGGGGACATGGCCAGATGAAATTTTAGCAGTAGACAAACTATCAGTACTCATGTACATGAATCTCACTCCCATGTGTCCCATATCATTTTTTAGGCTTTGGTGGTTATGAGTGATTCCATTTTTGGTTCGACATCTATCTACCTTTCAAGCTCAGTTTTAACAGCAGTGACATTTTATGTGATTTTCTTCCCTTATTTTAATTATAAATCAGTGTTCCTGATGTTCAACAGTTTTTATCTCATCTTATTAATCTCCTGATTAATTTGGCGACTGTGATTGTGTTGGACAGATTAAAAGTTTACCTACCAATCACCAGGCATGCTGCTGGCCAGCTGTAGGGATCCTTCAGAAACAAGGAAATCACCTGAATAGGGTCCACCAGAACACCATACCTAAAAACACAACCAAAAGAAAAAGGAAATGGTAGATGAAAAAAGACAAATCTAAATTAAAGGTACCTTATACTACCCTAATCCACTTCACACAGATGTCTAATAGAATAAAATGAAGTGATGACATTTTATATTCAAAAGGTCAAAGGTCAGCTTCACTGTGACATCATAATGTTCTGCAAAAACACCTTTCTGGCTATTATTTAATGTCACATCTCAGGAACAGATGGGAGACATTTGCTCAGATACTGAATTGGTGACAGTAATCTTGTGTGTCCACCGTGAGACTGTTGATTGTGTAGATCTTCCGTGTTGCTGGGTTGAAGATGTGAAGCATCCACGTCATGGCTACATATGAGTCTGGACAGACGTAAAATGTCACTGCAACTTGACTGGAGGCATACAGTCTTGACGTGGTGATTCTAGTTTTTCCAGTAATCTGATTACTCAGTGGTCGGGGTGTTAACAGGTTGTTCGCCTATCCTCTGAAGTGTGTGAAGTATCCACATTTTGCCAAAAAATACACTTAATACCATTACCAAATCCCTTCAAAGTCTTCTCTACATATATTACATGAGTTTGGACAGACATGGATGTACACCTTGACTGGTTGGCAGAGGCATACAACCACGAGGCCGAAGTTCTAGTTTTTATTTTTCAGTTTGCCCTGTTTGGAACGATCCTGGGCACAGCACACAGGTGAGGTCTGGACTTCATAAAAAGGTAGTGAGTAGGGACGAGAGAAAGAGGAAGCTACAAAAATCATGGACACAGGCTGAAAAAATCTGGGATTAGCTTCAGTTTTTTTATTATTTTAAAATTATTTTTTGTATTTTTGCCTTTTAGTGATAGTACAGCTGAAGCCTGAAAGGAAAAGTGGGAGCGAGAGGGAGACGACACGCAGCAAAGGGTCACAGGTCAGAATGGAGCCTGCGCTGCTGCAGGGGACTCTGCCTACATGGGATGCACAGTCGAAAAGGTGAGCTAGAAGTCGGCTTTCACTTTCACAGGCGATGCTATGTACAAACAGTAAGCAACAATTCATACACAGTATATATTTAAAATACGTGTGTAAACTGCTGAAATAAGGAAGTGTTTTCTAAAGTCACTTAATGAAGTTAATTTCCTTCTGAAATTAAAAAAATTAAGAACTGTGCCTCAGCTTCAACTTTATTTTGTCCCTAGAGGGCAATTAGTTGCACAGCAAGTAAAAAACATACATAAAAAAGACATGAGAGAACACATATGAATATAAGTACTATTGCATAACACAGGAGAAATGGATGATTTAATTTTAGTGAGTTGTTTTCGATTTACCCCAGTATAGGCTTCATTTTATGTTTTATTTATATAGACTGCAGGTGCATGCAGG
Source organism: Epinephelus lanceolatus (assembly GCF_041903045.1). Taxonomy (NCBI): domain Eukaryota; kingdom Metazoa; phylum Chordata; class Actinopteri; order Perciformes; family Serranidae; genus Epinephelus; species Epinephelus lanceolatus. The sequence continues at coordinate 11,243,820 of NC_135743.1, forward strand.
TGTGACTACTAACACTATTGATGGCTCTGTTACATTGGCCCAGTATCAGCATGCACAATACCAGGACCCTGAAACTGTTGTATCAATTACACCTGTGCTTTTCTACAAGAGATGTCAAAATGCTTTGCCTACTGTCCAAACTGAGCAATAAAGAGACATAACAGAATTAGTACACTAGAAGACAGTGACATTTTTGAGAAGCTGGTACTTCTGTTTGGTATTTTTCATCATTAACATCACTGGAATCTCTGTTCAGGAATGACATACTGGGAAAAAGCACCCAGGAAAAAAGACAGGAGTAAAAAATGACACGCTTTTCAGAAGAGTCCAATCGTACTTACCTTAACAGGTTTTCTAAGAAGAGGCGAGCATTACTCAGCACCTGTAACACAAAGCAAGAGTTCACCCAACTACAGTCAGGTCCATAATTATTTGGACAATGATACACTTGTCATCATTTTGGCTCTGTACACCACCACAATGGGTTTTAAATGAAACAATGAATACCTGCTTAAAGTGCAGACTCTCAGCTTTCATTTAAGGCTTTTTTCAAAAATGTAGTATGAACCGTGTAGGAATTACAACCATTTCTTCACACAGTCCCCCGACTTTAAGGGCTCATAAGTATTTGGACAAACTAACATAATCATCAATTAAACAGTCAGTTTTAATACTTGGTTGCAAATCCTTTACAGTCAATGACTGCCTGAAGTGTTGGACACATAGACATCACCAGATGCTGGATTTCTTCCCTGGTGATGCTCTGCCAGCCCTTTACTGCAGCCGTCTGCACTTCCTGCTTGTGTTTTGGGTGTTTTGCCCTCAGTTTTAGCTTCAGCAAGAGAAACGCATCCTCAATTGGATTCAGGTCAGATGATATGACTTGACCATTACAGAACATTCCACTTCTTTGCCTTAAAAATGTCTTTGGTGGCTTTTGCAGTATGCTTCAGGTCAATGTCCATCTGCACTGTGAATCATCGTCCAATGAGTTTTGAAGCATTTGGTTGAATCTGAGCAGATAATGGTGCCCCAAACACTTGAGCTTTCATCCTGCTGCTCTTGTCAGCAGTCACATCATCAATAAATACAAGAGAACCAGTTCCACTGGCAGCCATACATGGCCATGACATAACAGTACCTCCACCATGCTTCACTGATGAGGTGGTGTGCTTTGGATCATGAGCAGTTCCTTCCCTTCTTCCTTCTCTTCTCTTCCCATCATTCTGGTAGTTGATCTTTGTTTTATCTGTCCATAGTATGCTGTTCCACAACTGTACAGGCTTTTTAGATGGTTTTTGACAAACTCTAATCTGGCCTTCCATTTTTAAGGCTAACCAATGGTTTGCATCTTGTGATAAACCCTAAACTATTGGTTAGCCTTAAAAATGGAAGGCCAGATTAGAGTTTGTCAAAAACCATCTAAAAAGCCTGTACAGTTGTGGAATCCAAAGCACACCACCTCATCAGTGAAGCATGGTGGAGGTACTGTTAAGTCATGGCCATGTATGGCTGCCAGTGGAACTGGTTCTCTTGTATTTATTGATGATGTGACTGCTGACAAGAGCAGCAGGATGAAAGCTCAAGTGTTTGGGGCACCATTATCTGCTCAGATTCAACCAAATGCTTCAAAACTCATTGGACGATGATTCACAGCGCAGATGGACATTGACCTGAAGCATACTGCAAAAGCCACCAAAGACATTTTTAAGGCAAAGAAGTGGAATGTTCTGTAATGGTCAAGTCATATCATCTGACCTGAATCCAATTGAGCATGCGTTTCTCTTGCTGAAGCCAAAACTGAGGGCAAAACACCCAAAACACAAGCAGGAAGTGCAGACGGCTGCAGTAAAGGGCTGGCAGAGCATCACCAGGGAAGAAACCCAGCATCTGGTGATGTCTATGTGTCCAACACTTCAGGCAGTCATTGACTGTAAAGGATTTGCAACCAAGTATTAAAACTGACTGTTTAATTGATGATTATGTTAGTTTGTCCAAATACTTATGAGCCCTTAAAGTCGGGGGACTGTGTGAAGAAATGGTTGTAATTCCTACACGGTTCATACTACATTTTTGAAAAAAGCCTTAAATGAAAGCTGAGAGTCTGCACTTTAAGCAGGTATTCATTGTTTCATTTAAAACCCATTGTGGTGGTGTACAGAGCCAAAATGATGACAAGTGTATCATTGTCCAAATAATTATGGACCTGACTGTATCTCATGTGTGTATCCACAATAACACCTTCTTCTCTGTTTCTTTCATGTGTTCATATTGTCATTCCAACAAATATAATCCAGTAAATTCATTCCTTCATATCAACCCCTCTTTCAGAATATCTCTCTCCTTCTGTTGCTCCACTCTTTCCTGCCTCCCCCTGTATCTCATCTCTGCTCCTCTTCATCCTCCTCCTCCCCACATTCTTGTTTATCTCTCCTCCTCGCTCTTCCTCTTTCTAAATGGATTGTAATATCTCATTACCCAGCACAAAGGCTCTGTGCCTGGGGATGGGACAGAAGTTCAGTGGGAGTGAAGGAAAACCTCCTGCGATGAACACAACGATCTGTGTTCAAAGCCTGGATTAACAGAGGGCTTTGCCAGCCTTGTCTTCCCCACATTCCCTCGTATTCTGTCACCTTGCACCAGTACGGAGGAAAAGCTGTTGAGCTTGGCATGAATTATTTTACTATACGTGCACATTATTTTGATATTTTGAGAAATTTCTCAAAATTAGCAATCTTAAGTAAAGTAAGATGTTTTTGTGTTTGGTAATTTAAATCAGCTGATCCCAACTGGTGGGTCGGCGTCCAAAAGTGGGTCACAGGTCCTTTCTACATGGACCGCAAGTGACTCACAAATGTGTCAAGTCTGTAAAAAACACACTTTATTTTGAAGTGCAGCTAATTTCGGGCACAGAGCTTTTACTTTCAAGTGCCATTTCCTGCTGTGGAGTGACCGACTAACAGACAGCTACTTGACAGGGACAGCAAACTAGCTGGACGACATGTTCAAACACAAGTATGACACTGAATGTATTAAACTGTGTGGACCTTGAACTAATGATTAAAGAGAAATCTGGACCCTGTGACTGGATCAGTAGGGAACCACTGATGTAAAGGTTGTGTGTGCAACGTTCAGAGCATGAATGTGTGTGTTGTAATCCGAGCTTCTTTGTTGTGGTAAGCCTGTCTGGCCGCGTTTGCATGTCAGTGCATGTGTATATCCCACAGCTCACCGCCACTTTACCACAGTTACCACAGATATTGGGACAACGTTTTTAAGGAAGCACAGCGCCCACATTCCGGTTCCCCACAGGTTAACACCATTAGCTCTGTCAGCACTGTTGCCTTTGCTTAGCACTTTTTTATGGAATTAGCACCATTAGCTGCTAGCTGGCGGCTCAATTCAATTCAGTTCAAGCCCAATATCACAAATAACAATTTGCCTCAGATGGCTTCACAACATACCACATCCTTCTGTCCTTTGGACCCTCACAGTGGATAAGGAAAAACTCCCCACCACCTCCATGATCACAAGCTTGTCCGGATGACTCTGAATTTCACAAAGAGCCTCTTTAATGAAACGTAATGTTATTTCTAACCCCCCCCCAAAACCATATGGGTTGACAAATTTTATGTCTTGTTAAATTTTTTTTGCAGTGTGGTTAAGCTTGCAGTAAACCAGATGTGACACAGTATCAGACGCAGTTTATTTATAGAAAAATTGGGACTATTTCTTCCTCATTTTATATAATTTTGGTTTCTTTGGCTGTATCAATATCAGTGTACTATCTGCTCAACATTGAGATTCTGTTTTACAGTGAGCTCTTCTATGAAAGAGAGGATGAGTACAAACTGGGTATCATGCCAGCACACACTTGGGATTCACTCATATTTTGCTTTCACTTATTATTAATAATGTAACCTGAACGTAATCACTACAAAGGAGCCAGAGATGTGCAAAAAACTAAACACAAACAAGCTGTAAAATGTATGACACTGTCAGCTATGCAAACCACAATGCCAGTAGATTAACCATAGCTTTTGTCTTACCAGCATGACCACACACCAGTTGAGGATCCCTCTGTAGTTATTGTAACCACTGGCTGAACACAGCAGGGACTCCTGTGTCCTATGACAGCTACAGAAATATATTACCCAGATAAACAGGTGAGACAATCAAGATCAATCAAGAGTTTAAAGGGACAGTTCACCCCAAAATCAAACATACATATTTTTCTTCTTACCTGTAGTGTTATTTATCAGTCGAGTTCAGGGGTGTCCAAACTTTTTTGAATGGGGGCCAGATTAGATAATGTGGAAATACCTGGGGGGCAGCTGCGTCTTTCATCATAACATGAGACAAACCCAACTGTCCATCTTTCAGTGAAAAAGTATGTAATTTTCCACGGCTCCAGAGAGCGGCGACCCTCGCTGTTGACTTTACACTTATTTGCTATGGCCATGTCTGCTACGTAGCAGGAAGTGTCTGCTGTTAGGTAACTTTTTGTTTGCTTCTTTGCTGTCTGTTTATGAAAACAAACTAGTTCCACCTGCATAGTTCCTACTTGGTGCATGTCTACAAACTATATGATAGTTCTGCCGTTGTGAGAGTAACGCATCATGTTGTGTGGTGGGCAACATATAGTATATTTTGAAAGACAAGCCAAGGGCCGTTTAAAAATCAGTCTTGATGCCACAATTGGCCCCTGGAGTGAACTGTCCCTTTAAAATACATTTATTTCCATTTGACTCTGGTATCACATTGATTACATATCATCAAACAATATATATCCTCCTGAGACCCTGTGTCATCACAGTTTTACTGGACCTTATACTTAATTTTACTTAACTTAGACCTGTTGTCCTCTTTTGTGGACACTTTTTTTTGTGCCATGTGGTGGTAGTGAGACCACAACACACTAATTAATGTAAAAACAAGATGGCGGCCATCTCTGCCAAGTCAGTCTGCAGCCGACCCCAACACAAAAGTGGACGAGGTACTAAACCTGATCAAATTTAATGGTTGAAACTTGTTTTTTTAAATAATTAACAACATTTGTAATTTGATATGGCAGCAAATTTGACCAATTTTAGCAAGATGTTATTAATTAGAAGGTACTCATTTACAGACATGAGGAATTTTTCATCAGCTCGTTGAAGGACATTGGGACTTTATTATCACTGACAATAATTAGTTTTTCGTACTTATCAGGTCCTACTGATCCCAAATAGCAAGGAGAAACTGAAAATGCATACCAAGCAAAAGTTCAGGTCTCGGGAGGATATAGGGAACATACACTGTTGTCTTTTATCAATGTCAACACTGAACTCCAGATTTGCAGTTTTGTTAAGTAAAAAGAAAGGAAGATAGATCGTAGCATCAAAAACAACAGGCTACAGTCAATAATAAAACAGCTCAAAAAACTAAAAGTGACATTAGTCAAATTTCCAAAGGTGTGGTTGAATTTATGTCCCATAATAACAACACTACTTTTAATGGTATTTTAATACACCACAGTTAGGTATTGCCAACTGATTTATTGTACACTAAATACCAACTAGTGCTGTATCAGTTCACAGGGTATACTTTACTTTTATATAACTGGCCTAAGGGGATTATCTGACCCACAATTCACCCTGTTCATGCGGTCCATGTCAGATAGGCCACTGATCAATGAAACGGCCCCAGTCACACACACAGTCATGGACTAACGTTAGCCATGAAGGGTAAGTGCTGCCAAGTAGTGGGAATGATGTTGTGAATGGGCGACAACAGACACAAAATCAAAAGGGCTCGTTGAGGGCGGCCTGGAGTGACCCTGACCAGCCGTTAACCCCTCGGTGTCCGCTGCAAATTCAAACTAGCTAACACTTTAACTTATGCTAACCACCGTAACTAAAATACTAGCTCAAAGTGAGGCGACGTCACTACTTTGGAGCCAGCGTCACATTTTTGACCATGAAACATAAGGCTTTCAAGTTCCGAAAAAAAAAACAGTCCGGTAAGTTGAGTTAAACTCACCTCAGTCTGTCAGTTAAGTCATTCCTGCGTTTCTTTTTCTCACTCTTTGATTTACTCCGGGCTGTTTCCAGTGAAAGCTCCTGTTTCCCCTGGCTGTTATCCCCGTTAATGTCAGCGGTCACTGAGCTGTGACACCCCGCCGCAGACCTCCCGTTCATCGGCAGCAGGCTCACTCCTCTCCTCGCCGCAAAGGTCGCCCTTCTCCTGCGAGTCAAGGTCCCGGTCGCTTCCGAGTCACCCATGATGACAGAAACAGCTTTTAACCTACTTAAAGTGAACTTCAACAGTTAACTCCTGATGGTAGCATGCCTGTTGCTGCTCGCGTAGTAGCCCAGGAGAGGGAAGTGAAAGGGCTGCACAACAATCCGCCCTAAGCTCAAATATCCGTGGTGTTGATATGGGAGGTAGGAGTGTATTCATGACGCCACATGAAGTGACAGCCGCCCAGTACTGTAACTGGTCTGACTGTTGCACATTAAAGCGACAGGTGAGTCAGACCCTTGAGGGTCTATTCAGAGAGGAGAAATGAGGAAGTATTTAACTCTCTGTCAGTCTGTATGAAGCCAGAGCTCCTCCCACAATAGACCCAAATACAGTAGATGGCTCTGTGTATCTGATGCATGAAAAGAGCCAACAGGATAGTTGGCAAATAATAACGCCTCAAGGTCCATTTAGTACAGGGGTGCCCAAACTTTTTGGCTGTTAGCTATGCACACCACAATGCCAGTAGATTAACCAAAGCTTTTGTCTTACCAGCATGACCACACACCAGCTAAGGATCCCTCTGTAGTTATTGAAACCACTGGCTGAACTCAGCAGGGACTCCTGTGTCATATCATCCTGACATCCTGCGTCCTCATCTAGGCCATCTAGTGTAGTAAGACCACAATACACTAATCCATGTAAAAACAAGATGGCAGCCATCTCTGCCAAGTCAGTTTGCAGCCAATCCTGATACAAAAGGGCACAAGGTTTAAAACTTGATCACATTTTATGGTTGAAACTTGTTTATTTATAATTAATAATGTGTGTAATTTGATATGGCAACAAATTAGACCAATTGTAACATCAGTAACAAGCTGAGACATTGCTAGTAAGTACTCATTTAAAGAAGTTGCAACTTTATTGTCAGTCATTTGAGGACTTTCTATCAATATTATCATTGACAATGATTCGTTTTTTATGCTTATCGTGTCCTACTGACTCCAAATGGCTAGGAGAAATTAAAAATGAATACCAAACAAAAGTTTGGGTCTCAGGAGGTTAAGACAGCCACAGAAATTATTTACACAGATAAATAGGTGGTCACTAAACTCCTTTTAAGGAGCCTGAGGTGTGCAAAAACTAAAGACAAAGAAGCTGTAAAATCTATGACACTGTTGGATAAAATAGAAAGAGCTATTAGCTATGCACACTACAATGCCAGGAGATTAGAAAGATAGGTAGATACTTTAGATAGACCAACGCACACTCACTCATCACATCATTCTTACAGTCACATACACACACATTCATATCTATATTTTTAAATAAGATGTATAAAAGAAATTAAATAGTCTATAGTCTCTCAGTCCTAATTTTGCTAAAGCAGAGAGAACTCTGGGTCGCTGCCACCTAGGCATGCCGCCATCTAACCATAGCTTTTGTCTTACCAGCATGACCACACACCAGTTGAGGATCCCTCTGTAGTTATTGTAACCACTGCACTACAGCAGGGACTCCTGTGTCCTATGACAGCTACAGAAACAAATTACATGGATAAATACGATCATGAGCTTAAACTGACAGATCACCCCAAAACAGAACATACATATTTTTCCTCCTGCCTGTAGTGTTATTTATCAGTGCACATCAGGGGTGTCCAAACTTTTTTTGAATGTGGGCCAGATTAGATAATGTGGAAATACCTGGGGGCAGCTGCTTCTTTCATCACATGGGTTATTTAAAAAAAAACATCACCTACAAATGAGACAAACTCAACTGTCCATCTTCATCTTTCAGTGAAAAAGTATGTAATTTTCCACGGCTCCTGAGAGCGGCAGCCCTTGCTGTTGACTTTACACTTATTTGCTATGGCCATGTCTGCTACGTAGCAGGAAGTGTCTGCTGTTAGGTAACTGTTTGTTTGCTTCTTTGCTGTCTGTTTATGAAAACAAATTAGTTCCACCTGCATAGTTCCTACTTGGTGCATGTCTACAAACTATATGATAGTTCTGCCGTTGTGACAGTAACGCAAAAAATGCAAAGTAATCTTGCTTGATTAATCAATATTGTGTGGTGGGCAACATATAGTATAGTTTGAAAGACAAGCCAAGTGCCATTTAAAATCAGTCCATGAGCCACAGTTGGCCTGCCAGGGCGGATTTTGGACATGCCCAGTCTAGATTGTTTTGGTGTGAGTTGCCGAGTGTTGGCGATATCAGCTGGAGACATGGCAAGAATGGCACTCTGCTCAAAGCGCTAAAAATATACATTTGAAAGACCTGACAATCAAGAACAATCATGAGCTGAGCAGAGAATGACATCACACTACCTCTGTGTGTGTTGAAATCCGAGCTTCTCTGTGGTTTGTTATGGTAAACCGGTGTAGCTGCTTATGTATGTTAGTGCGTATGTGTATCCCACGAGCTAGCTCACTGCCACTTTGCACTGCTGTCATATGGCAGTTACCGCAGATATTAGGACAGCGTTTTTGTCACGGAAGTGTAGTGCCCAACCTCCAGTTCCTCTTCTGGTTAACACCTTTAGCTCTGTCAGCACTGTTGCCTTTGCTTAGCAATTTTTATGGCGTTAGCACTATTAGCTGCTAGCTGGCAGCTTAGCCACCTCCATGTTGAGAAGTGTGTTCAGATGTCCCTGCTTTTGTTGTGGTCGTGTCTGCTTCCTGCAGGAAATATCTGCTGTTTACTCTCTGTTTATGAAGGAGCATTAGTACTGCCTGTGTAGTTGGTGCCTGTCGACAAACTGTATGATAGTCCTGCCTTCATGAAGTGAACGAAAAAAATCAAAGTGATTGTGCTTGATTAATCAATATTGTGTGCTGGCCACATTTTATATTAAAGCCGCTACAAGGAACTTTTAACTGCATATGCAAAAGTCTCTTGTTTCTGCTGATGTCTGTGTGTGACCTACAACAGCAAATGAGACCATCGGTGTGAAGATAAGCTATTTCTATATAGTGTATATCCATACTTTTAGGAAACTGGCTCCGGGTCCGCCCCAGGTCGCTTCCAGGACGAAATGATTTACGGCACACGTCATCTTACCTAGCTGCTTACATTTATAGTGACTCTAATAAATAGTCACTATTCCTCCTCCTCGATCCGACGTCCGCGGGGAGTTAAAATAGCAGCAATCATCGGGTAAAAGTTCTGTGAAAGCACTGGACTCACCAACAGTCAGCCACATCTCAGTCACACAGAGAAAATCCAATCGTCGGGAAGTCAGGAAATCCTTCAGGATAAACATTTTGTTCGCTAGCCATCTAGCATTTACCAGCCCAATCCTGGCAGGAGCCGGCGGGTCCACGGTTAGCTGTCTGGGGAGCCCCACACAGAGGCCGCAGGTTGCGCAGATTCACCCCGCGCCAGCGGGGACGAGGAGAGCAGGGGCCACGGGGCTGGGACACCTCATCCGGGCTGACGACAGGTACCAGCCAGGCGTCGACAGGGTCCAGCAAGTGCCGAGAAATAAAGAGGCGAGGCACCGCTCCATACTCAGTCCAAGAAGCCGTGGAAGTGCTCACCAAACAGGCCTTCAGCCTTACCAGCCGACCGCTGTGTTTACCCCCACGGCAGTGGTGCTTACGCCGGAGAGGTGGAGCTGGGGCGCAGCAGAGGTGAGCTGGGATCCCTGATAGGAGCGGGGGCAAAGTTTTCCTGTCTTGTTGTTTCATTCATCCCCAAAGCAAACACATGCGCGTGCCAGGTAAGCGTCTTTACGACAATACGCGCTAGAGCTCATGGGAAATGTAGGCTTCATTCTGGCAAAACATTTTTAAAAGATTTAAAAGCTGTTGTTGAGCTTTACCGTATCAGACTTGTGTCTTCAAAGACTTAAAAGCTGAACAAAAATCCACAAATAACACTCTGGCATATCCTTAAGATGTTTAGTGATGGCGTTAAACATGGTCTGTAGTGCCTCTGCAACTTTTCTAAGCAAACTGAAGTAGGTCTAAGTACCTGTTTACAGACCAAGTTAGATGACTGGCTAGAACGCTTTCCATGGTCTTACAAAGGATGGTTATAGCCATTGGTGGGAAGTTATTCAGTATGCTTGCTTTTAGGCTTTTTGGGAGGATTTAGGCAGTGTGTGTGTGTGTGTGTGTGTGTGTGTGTGTGTGTGTGTGTGAGAGAGAGAGAGAGAGGACTGGTTGGTATGGCTAAAAATGTTATCACGATAAAACACATTGTTTGATATCAATAATAATCATGATAAATGTAGAATTTCTTTCAAGTTAAAAGGCTCATTTTTTCTCTTGAGTGAAAGTTGAAGAAACCAAATGATTAATTGTGGTTCAAAGCAATTATAATCAAAGATAAACCGAGATATATTATCTCTGGTCAGCAGCATGTCAAGCCCTTTGTACAGACAGCTTAAATGTGTTTGTAAGTGTTTTAGCTGACAATGTTAACGAAATAAAACTCAACTGTGGTCAGTATTTTCTGTATAAATTTTAAATGCCATATGCAATTTTTGCTGTTTCTCAAGCAAATGGGACCTTTAGTTGGAGGGCACAGACTTTAATAACAGTTAGCCATTTTATTAACACAAACAAATAAAACATTTGAGTTAAAACTATGTAAAAAAAATCATATATAGCCTATTCATTAGTAAAAATATTAAAAGGGAAAACAATTAACACAAAATCCCATCATTCAGTAGAGACTTGCTGTTGCGTCAATAGCACAAGGTAAGCGTAAGCCACTTTACCATTTCCACAGTCTGTGAGATGACAACTGTAAAAGATATTCTCAAATGGTCTTCAACGTACGGTGTGTTGCTGGTATGAGGTGGTTGGACGGATATATCTGGCTTGATGGCTAGTAGGTCTTGTATCTTGTTCCGTCCTTAGACTGTAATTTCCCAATCATCTGTCTACGGTCACTCCCAATATGATCCTCTCTTTCTATTGTCTCAGATAAATGTGAGATCATGACTTGGTTCTCTTTTCTTGTTACTTCAAGAACATACCACGAGGGGTCACAAGGCATGCCATGATGCTGCTTCATCTTGGTCAGAAACCTCACTAAAGCTTTCACTGAAGGGAGTCCTGCCTCCAGCAGGCAGGTTAGGTGTCGTAGACCTCACCCCAAGTCATGTGAAGAGATTCAACAGACTTCATGGGTATTTTTAGCCAAACCTCACACCCATACAAAACAGCTGATGAGAGAACAGCCTCCAAAACCTTTAGTTTGACACAAAATGGGATCATAGTTGGTGAATTAGAAAATTATTTTTTTAAGGCCTTTTTATTCTGTTTCACACGTAGAGCAAGTGAGGTGCGAGCATTTCCATCAGCAGTAAAGATGGCTCCGAAGTATAAAAGTCACAATTGCTCACTATAAACAAATTGAGCTGATTAAGCTCAGATCCCAGAATATATGCCTTTAGTCTGTCTGGGCCAGTGGCCTTTTTTTGGCTTTGTAAGTGGATATCACAACAATATAAGTAAATGGCTCTAACAGCAGTAAGTGGAGAGCACAGCAATGGGTCCTATTAATGGACTCTTATGAAAACATCTCAAAGGTACCATAAAAACATCAGAGCCTGATGGATGTAGAGCCGATGCAGCTTAGGCAAATGAAATCTGAGTTAGGTCTGATGATGTGGAGCTGAACCTAACAATCTTAGAATGATGTCAACCAATGATTTAGGAAACAAAGTGGCGTTTTCTCTGGATCCAGCCTCCAAAATCAAGTGACAACCTCTGGGGCTGAAAAATAAAACCAATGCGAAAGTGCAAGAACTATAATTCCATGAATGTCTACTTAAGGCTGACTACAGAAGAGAGTCAAACCCCATAGACCCCCAAATTAAAATGCCCAGCTTTACAGCAGAAATAAACATGTTTACAGCCAGGTTCAAACATTTTAGTATAACTAAAATGTATAACTCACCCATTTACATGTTATTAAAGATCCAGTGTGGAAGATCTAAGAGGATATAGTGGAAGCCATTGGTGAGGATTGCAGTGCTGTTCGGCATGTCGCTGACGACCCCTTGCCCAGCACCTGCTAATCTGTGCTCACCTATTTTCTCTGATAACTTATGTGTGCTTGCCTTATTTCTGAATCAGACTTTTAGGAGGTTTTTACCATGTGCGGAATTGTCCGCAGAGGTCTCTTACTCTCCAAAATAACAGACCCAGTGATTCAAACAGGAAAAGACACTCATGTTTAAAAAAAAAGGTGTTTTCCAACTCTCTTGTTGCAGAGAGGCTATTAACTATGGTGGTCGACATGAAAATGCGAATGGCCCTATGTAGAGCCAGTGTTTGGCACATCCGTTTTAGGCTACTGTAGAAACATGGCACTGCAACATGGTGATCTCCATTGACAAGGACCTGCTCCCTAAGTAGATATAAACGGCTCATTTGAAGGTAACAAAACCACTTTGATTCTTATTTTCAGATGATTATACGCTAAAGAAAACATACCTATTGAATTATATTCAATGTCTGCCAAATATCCCCCTAAATCCTACATACTGGACCGTTAAGGCTTCAAGTTATGCACGATTAAAGCAACACTTGCCTTTCTGGAAATTTTACGCTTTTCTTTGTTTAGGTTTAAATGCTATAAATAAGCTGATGGCACACTAAAATATAAGTGAATTCCACCAGAGATAAAAACTCATAATTATACCATTCTCATATGGTTCTAATAAAACTCTGACCAATCATTGCATTTGGACTGAATGCAGTGATTGGTCGGAATTTTCTCCTGTCCTGTCTGTGTTCCCCACATGGAGGCCTCTGACTGACGTAACCACTCGCGTAACATCTCTGTGGGCTAACTCTAACGGCTAAGCTTAGACTACCGTAGTGTAGCCTCTGAAACATTAACGTTATCTTCCTTGTGCTTTTCCACTTACTAGTAATGTCAACGTTACTATCTAACGTTAGCACTGTAACCTTATTCTAAAACTCATCTGTCATCACTGACTCCGGTTGAGTTTTAAAACTCCAGGGTTGTGTTTGACTGTCTTGGTTGTAATGTTACACTCGCTCTCCTCTTCCATGTATCTAACGTTACTTTATATCTTATGTCTATCATAAGAGGACGTAAGGACGTAATGGAGGAGGGGGGAGTAGGCCTTTGGAGGGAGGTGGAGTTGCAGGAGGAGGGGGATGGGACTTTGGAGGGAGGCGGGAGTTGTGGATGTTCAAATTTTTTCTAAGTGTTGTGTGAAATGCAAGAAAGGTAAGAGTAGCTTTAAGGGCCAGAGCTCCAGCCTCTCATCTAAATATGATCACTTATGGCTCCAAAAACAGACAAGATGGCGACGGCCAAAATGCCAAACTTAAGGCTTCTAAATGTGAGTCCACAAACCAGTGGGTGGTGTAATGGTAGCTACGTCCATTATTTTACAGCTCACAAAAACAGTGAGTGACTTATCTGTATTGTGACTCTCTTGTCACTAAGATATCTCAACCATTGTACCCAGTCATTTTAAAGGCTGCCAAGACTGCCTTTAAAATGGCATCATATCTGTTTTTCAGGACATAGGTGATCTTCTCTAGAGGCTCGTCCAGTATTTGTCTGTGCTTTAAACCTGCCAGACTTTACATGCATTATTCCACCACTGGCATGGATTTAAGAAAATGAATGTTTCTACTTTTAATCCATCCATAGTTTTGTGGTGTCTAATGGCTAATATGGATATGGTTAGCTTTGTTAAAGATACAGATCTCTTTTGACTGTATGGCCGAAGTACTGTAAAGATTTGTGATTTCAGCTATCTTCACTGAAACTAGCAAATGGGATAATCACATCACACCCTGTAAGTTACTCTTTGTGCATAGCAGCCAAAAGACTGTTTGAAAGCTTTCATTTAATGAGAATGCCCTTTCTGTCTATTCCAGTTCTGTGTGCTTATCCATACTGTGGTGGGAACTGATCAGTGGCATTGATCCAGCTTTATCAGTCCTTACTGTCTATAAGGTTGTCTTTTAGAGTAATGAGCCTGTCTGCAGTTGTTGGGATAAGAGACCTTGGGGAGGGATCAATAGGAAACTTATGACTAATTGTTTTAACTCTTAAACTCCTCTGTGAACTACGGTGTTTTCCCCAAACCATTAAACGATATTAAGCTCCACCTCAAGTTGCTTTCTTGGTTTTCATCTTGCTTTTTTGTCTTGTAATTTGTGGTGACTGCAGTATAATTAAAAACTAGTTTATTGTTTGATTATAAAGGACAAACGCAGCATAGTTCCTTCACAGTTTCAGCATCTGTCTGGTGTCCTTTCTAACAGCTTGTTATAATCTTTCTCAGAGAGGCTGAGCGGTCTGATTCCATTGAAGGACGTCTCATTACCCATGGTGGTGCAACAGCTTCCACAGCATTTTCTATCAGCCTGAGCTACAAGCCAGTAGAGGGAGTTCAAGACTTGAATCCTCTTTCAACCTTTTGGTGAGTCATGCCATTGTGTCATGTCTAATTTGAGGGTCCCAGCTGCAAAACCTGAAGTCCATGTTTTGTGAAAACATTTTCAGTGTAATGCCCTGTTGATAATCCAACACATTTATTCTTATTAAATAATACATACATGTATAAATTAGTATCAATAATAAAAGTAACTGATAGTAAAACAGTTAAAATGGTTCTGCTGGCAAATTTAGAAAGTTGGAAATATGAATCAGAGCTGAGCTTCTCTTTCCAATCCTATACTGTGGAAGCCACTCTGTTGCGTGCAAGTCTGCTAATGCTCCACAGATGAAGTTATTTTTGATAACAGCTAGCCATTTAAAATTTAGAGAATAAGAGGTTTCTCTTATGCATTATTCATGCTTTCTGTAGGGCCTCAAAAACTGAAGCTTTCTACAAGCTCTCTGTCTGAACTGCGAGAGGCAGGTGGAACACAACAAATTTCTCTTTTCATATGTCTCTGCCTTTTCTCCTGCCTCCTGCTATAGAAACATGACCTTTAAATTACCTTTTACCTATTTAATACCTCATTTTTTGACTTCATATATCTGCATTTATCTGTCTACATATACTATGTGGTTAATTTTACATTACACCCATGTATGACATTTTGAACATCTTATTGCAGAATCACATTATTGTGTACAGATCACACAGGTTTTTTTGCAGGTTGCAAATGCCACAAGCACCTTTTTATTGTTGCCAACCTATCTACCAATGTTCAGGCAGAGGGTACTTGCTGTAGCTCTGTTTGAGGGTGAGAGGCTGTCAGTAAATAGTTTGTCAGGCACAGGGAAACAGAGATTTGTGTGGGTACATGAGACCCTAAAAAACGGGTGGATCACTGGAAGTATCACCAATTGGTCCAAGAGCTTCTCCTTCATGATGGACGTTTCCAGGCATATTTTAGGATGACTCGGGGGCAGTTTAACAACCTGTTATCTACTGCTGGGGTGTATAGCTCTGGGTATCCAGCAACCGCTACCACCAGTTTCTCCTCCATTGTTTACCAACTGTAAACTTGTCGTGACCACAACAGAGGACCCGCCGCCTCTCAAATCAACCAATTGTACAATGGGGAAAAATATGACGTGGGGCGTTTTTCCGCTTTGAGTTGAAGCTCGTTCAACTTGAGGAGTTCAGAGGGCTCCAGGAGTGCAGAAATGCGAGGCATGAGCAACACAAAAACCACAGGCAAAAAGCTTCATTCTCATTAAAAACAATTAGAAAAAGGCGCCTCCAGCTGCTAAAACGCTTTCTGTGTGATCAGGGCGTTTTGGGGGCTCTTGGCAGGGCAGTCAAGCTCTTCTGTGTTTCTTTTTCCTTTTCTTACTGTTGGAAAGTTAGTTTACAAAATATCATTGTATGCTGTTGCATGGTTAGAGTTTTGCCTAACCCTTCCCTCACCTGGAACAAAGGCACCTTGCCCCAACCATTAAAAAAATGCTCCCAACACACAGTTATCTGGACAAGAGTGTCCGCATACTTTTGGCCACATTTCTCTGTGGCTCTATTCACTCTGTTGCATTCACGTTGTTTCATCTTTCAGTGGGTTAAAATGTTTACATCACAAGCTACTTAACCGTGCTGGCACTTGCTCAATGCGAGGTGGGAGAGGAAGAGAGAAGGAGTGTGTGATTGAAAACATTAAGATGTAAGGCCATAGATGGAGAAACAGAAGATAAATATAGAGGCGAGGGAACAAGAGAGAGAAAGAAGAAGATGGGGGGGATACAAAGAGAGAGAGAGAGAGATCTCGCTTTCTATCTATTGAATATCTCAGTCTTTCTCTCTCCCTCCATCTGGAGAGGCAGAGGGAGTGAGAGATAGTGTTTGCCCTTGCAGGTTGTAATGAAGCTGTGGAAGGATAGATGACTCACTTTAACACAGGCAGAAGAGAAATACACACTCCAACATCACTCAGCTGACCTGAGTGTGTTTGTGTGTGTGTGTGTGTGTGTGTGTCTGTGTGTGTGTGTGTGTGTTGGGGATGCATCTGTGTGACAGCCTGTGCATGTATACGTGTGCTTGTGATGGTAGGAGTGTGACAATAGAGACTGATGCTGATTATATAGGAGACTGGATGGAGTGATAAAGGTGCTGCTAGATGGACAGACAGTGACAGAGAGGTGTGTGCCATGTGTGTTTGTGCATGAACCGGAGCCTGCACATAAATCTGTGTGTATATACAATCCATGCAAGTGTGCACTTTTCTGTGTACAGCCTCATATTAGGAAGTGAAGTACCTATCTGTACATGCACCTGTGAGTGTGTGTATATGCGTGTGAGGGATAGAGAGTGCATCATGGAGAGACAGATAGAGGCGTCATCACGCTGTTAGAGGGCTTGGCACCACGTCAGCACTTCTGCAGTTCAGCCAAGGACTCCTGCACACGCTGTCCATCCATCTCCGCGTGTCTGAGGGAGGCAAAGGGTGAGAGGGAGAGGGAAAGAGATGGACTTCCTGCTAGAGGACTGGAATCAGGAGGAGAGCGGTAAAATAGTAAATGATACCAAACTTCCCCTTGTCAAGGACCCTGGAATAGATCTGCTGCATGTAGCTGCATGTATCAAACTGAAAACTCAACCAAGCTGCTAGCAGAGCTATCCCATCCAGATCACGGTCAGTTCAGTGTTCTGGCCCTTGCATGCTGTATTACTGGACTCTTAGCTCATCCGTCCCTGGGGAGAAATAACCAGAGGGCTTCTCTTAGCTTTCTAACAGTGGGATAACCTTCTCAGCTAGGAGAGTCAGAAGTACAGAGCACCTTCCTGTTTTCTGATATATCTGAAAGCTCATTCTTTAAAGAACCCTACAGGGTCCCCTCCTTGCTGAATCACACTGCACTCTGGAAATCCTTCTTTTGTGTTTTAAAAACAGACTTTTTCTCCTCAGCTCACTCAATACACACTTACTGTAAGAAAGAGATGTTGTTGGCTCTGACTCTAGGGACTTTCAGTGAGAATATTGATAATTTGATGGATTTCAGTCTTGATTAATAGTGTCTGCCTGAAGTGTTTTTACTCCCAGACATCATCTGAGATTTTTTTGCCGTTGAAAATTAGTTTTTAAATAAGTATTTTAATGCTGGAAAGATGGACTTTTCATAAAACTATTCCGTAGTAAGATGCAAATACTTTTGAAATTGGTGCTTCATGATCACAGAAAACAGCTTGGACATTTGCTTTTGCTCAAGAGCTAGAAGACCTACAACTAATACATTACCTTCTGTGTGGAGGTTTGTGGTAATCCATACAAAACACTCACATATCCAAATTTTATGCTACAGATGAGAGCTATAAAATTAGTAAATAGAGCTCATTATCAAGAACTGACCAACAAATTATTTATAATCTCACATTCTCAAATTTAGAGATTTGTAGGTAAAACTGCACAATTATTGTATAAAATCAAAAGACAAGATGCTTCCAGACTGTGTCAAGAAGTTGTTCAAAGTTTGAGTGAGTCAGTATGACTTTAATTTTCATTGTATAAATCTAAAGACAACAGTACAAAAACATTTAATGTATAAAGGGTTGGTGCAATAAGGGTTCAGCTACACCTTTACAGTCAACATTGCCTCAAATGTTATGAATTATTGTAGTTATTATTAATTTTTCTTGTGTGTATTTGAGTTATCAATGTTGGAAAATGGCCAAACTAAACTTAACTAAACTAAGTGCGCTGCTTCGGACCAATAAACACTCTTGCTGGGGGGTGTCATAATGCGAGTTAGTTTTGGCCGGCTCATCCGAAAACAATATGGCCGCCAGCTGGTGATTCACTTATTAAAGTTAAATGGTAAGCTTAGTTTCTGTAAACATTTGAGGTGAGAAATAGGCAACGCAGAAACATAACCTTGGTTCATATTTTATCAGTACTGCTTACTCTTACCCTTTAATCGGCCTTCATTTTAACAATACACGAAACCGTAAAGTGCCCACTTCCTGTTTACAAATTCTCATGTAATTGCTAAACAGTGCACTAAAATATGTTTCTGAAGACGTTTTAGATGAAAAATAGGTGATACAGTAACAGAATCTTGTTGTATATTTGATCAGCACTGCTGAGTTTTACAATTAGTCGACTGTTCACTGGCATGTTTATGATATTAATGTAATTATTAAATGATATATGTTGGGCGGGCGGGCTGTTAATGACGCTGTGGGCTAATGGGCATGTAGCTACTTCCATGTTTCAGATGATACGTCGTGTTTGTAGTTGACCAATGAAGATGAGTTTACATATCACCTTGGGTTCGTCCTTCACCTTCTCAAAATGATCCCACACTTTGGATTTCCTGCCCGACATGTTATTAACTAGCCTGTGGAATAACTGCAGGTACCAGCCCTGGAAATTAGGGGCCACGCACATGCCGTGTCTATAACTGCCTGGAAACGCGAGGTCAGGCACTGGGTGCTACTCTTGTGCCTTTTTTGTGCCAGCTTTAAAGAACGCAGCGGCAGGTTGCATTAGAGGTTGCTAAGCAACCTTAACAAGCATTGTATAGCCTATTTACCTGAAATTCTAAGTGCAGAGCTGATCTTCTTCCAGGAGCTGTTTATAAGTGTGTAGACCTATCGTCCGTGGGACAGATGTAAAGCTGTGGGTAGCCCTGCACTAACATGATCAACTTTTCAGTGTTTATCAGACTGAATATTTACAGAAGAAGGGAAAGATATCTGTCGGCTGTGATTGGTTTGTAACATGACTCCTGTCTGACTGCTGAGCATGGCCACTTCTGTGTCTATCCTTTCAAATTAAATTCCCACATGGTTCTGTCATATAGGTTTTGATTTTTTTTTTTTTTTTTTCCAACTAAGCGACAAATGAAATCTTGCCGACTAATACCCTTTCTGGTCGACTAACGTTTGGTCGACTATCAGAGGGGAAGCCCTAGCTTCCATGGTGGCCATATGGAAATGAGGAAGTACAATCTGTAGTTTGAGCAGCAGCCCTAGAATCAGTGAAAATCTGATTGTTCGCTGAAAAAAGAGCAGGGAGATCTGGGCCCTGGTAAGATGGAGGGAAGCTTAACGTAGTTCATTTACACATACTACCCACATTGTTATGATACAAAGCTGGTTGAAAATCAGTAAAGTATTCCTTGAAGGATTTATATCATGATCAAATAACCAATTTCTACCAGTTTATAAATAATTGAAAGTTCTGCATTTGCCTAGTTTTGAGAGGGAGAGTATCAGATTTTTTGTGCCTGAGGACAGCATTTGTATTTTGTCCATTCACATTATTCAGCGCAACTTCCTTATTTGCATCAGAGCCTCACAGCCAGTCAATAAACTTTGTGCTTTCTAGTCAGCTTCAGCACTTTTTCTGTTTATTGAATTTGGACAAACTTATTACAAAAAAACACCTTTAACAGCACTTCAGGAAAAAGAAACATCTCTCAGTCAAACACTATGCTTGCCTGTCATCACATCATAATTTATCTTGATGACATATATATATAAAAAAAAACCCTCCTTATTATGTGTCAAACATTGCTGTCATTCATGGTGCCCTGTGATGTTAAACACCTGGGTCTCATTGGCTGTAAACACATGCTCCATGCTGACAAAGTTGTCAGTATGAATGAAGTATGAGTATGAATCACAACCTGTCAGATGTCACGTTTGCTCTGAACCCCTCACTCTCTACCCCGCTGGCATTCAGTGTTGTATTGTATTAAAAAAGATGGCAAAACTCAAGCTCAGAGATAATTATATCACGTAGAAGGTTACAATCAGAGTGGTTTACCACTGTTGTGATATTCATCGCACACATGCGAGCGGCAGGCAGAGTTTAATGCCACCTAAAATAGTTTGACTTGCTTCAGAATATTAAAGGGCACAAGTGGGAGTTAGACAGAGAGAGCTGAGAGGGACAAGACAATTTGTTTTCATACACATGCTTTTTATCTGTGCATGCGTGTGTGTATGTGAAGCAGACCATGCTTAACAGTTGGCCCGGGGAAATGTCATTCACCACTCGCTATATGAGCGTGATGTAAAATGGAAATGATTTTGTATGGGACAGAATGGAGAAACATTTTATCTGTTTCATTTGTAGCCTCTGTGTGTTTCCTACCGTGAAATAGGTGAGTTTGGACTCCCTGGCTAAAAGAATTTCATCAGATCTGGTTTCAGTGGAGAGACCTTCAAACCTGCATGCTGTGTGAATTCAGGGTCCATGCAGGAAAAATAAACAGGGTTTGGTGAGGATGTTTTTTGATGTAAAAAGTCCAGCACAAAGGGAGGCATTGAGGCTAGCGTCTGCTTCTTGGAGTTGCTTTTGGTCATTTTACAGTAAAGTGATTGTGACAGATTCAGATCAACCTTGACAAATACACAGACTCTATAAAACTCCATAGAGCTGAGGGGGAACTGCAGTGATGATTATCTGGAGTTCGTCACTATGAGCAACCACTACACATACAGCTCATCATGCGATACATTATTGATCCTGCATTCATGTGGTGTTGTTATAGTCGGAAAAATGAGTTACTGATGTGAATGCCCTCTCAGGTTGGAACAACAGCTTGAAAAGTTGGTGAAAGTTTTGGTACGAGTTGCCGAGTAGTGATGGGCAAACCAGTTCTTTACATGTTACCGAATCACTAGAATCAGTTCATTAAAAAGATTTGTTCAAAAGATTCGTTCACCGAATCGTTCAGTGCTTGGCAGGAGGAGCCCTGACTGTGTGCTGCATAGTCCGACTCACTGAACTGATACACGGCTGAGCTGCTGCTGCGTCTGCCCTGCACTGGTGAGTCTCATTACTGGCCAGCCTAACATTTTAAGTTTGTTAATCTCGAAACTAGGTCTGTTAAAACAATGGGGAGGTGTGTGATGGTGTTCATGTGGCTTGACTCCTGGCTACATTAGCCGTTAGCTTGGAGAAAACGGTCCCTATGAAAGTGTATCGCTGAGAAGAAATTATTTGAATCACTCAGGCATTGGGGTTACATTGTTCACCGAGTGATTCGTTCACCGAGTGATTTGTCACACGGTGGGCAGTCCCTCCCTGCACCCTGGCTGCCTCGCGACTTGTGCGTGATTCATCGTTCGCAGGGATCAAATTGGCAGTTCCACTCCCGACCTGCATGCTCGCTGCTGAGCTCAACTGAACTGAGAAATGAACGAATCGGTTCCGGAAGTGATTCAGTTCAGTACATTCACTCAACAGATTCGTTCTTTTGAACGATTCGTTCGCCAACGACACAACGCTATTGCCGAGTTGGTGTCATCTATGCAGAAATATGGTAGATGAATGTAAAGGTTTAAATGATGGCAATAAACTTTTTATGAATTTACATATTGCATGTCAATGTTTTGCTGACATGTCATTTGTAATATTGTAGTAGGTTGTTACCATTAACTGCTGTCCATGCAGAGTGACTTAGATTAGTTAGAAAAGTTATTTACCAGCATTAGTCTCAGCACCTCTGCACTGTCATTGCAGCCAGGGAATTAATGTAATAGAGAATAGAAGCATTTTTTACCATGAAAAGTCATCAGTAAAAGCTTCTAAACCCAACTGGACATGTTCCAGTGGGAATATGATGCAAAATTGAGGATAAATTAACGACATCAGCAACCAATAATATATATTTTCCTGACGTTAGCATGTAGCTACATGTAGCAGTGTATTTGCAGCTTAGAAATGACTGTAATGGAGTACAGTGGCACTTTCTACCATTAAATATTACCAATTAAAGCTTCTAAACACAACTAGCATGTAGCTACATGAAGGGGTTTAAATCGTTTCATCACGATACAATATTTGCCGACATAACAAAGTCTGCCACGATATGATTCCGATTTGATGCGATTCAGGGGCCAGTGATTGATATGAGACGATATTATATTATCATTTAACACAATCTATTACAGGAGAGGCTGCCCCCCCTTTGTCTTATGCTTTTTACCATAAAAGAAAAGAACAACACATAGGCTAAATAATGTAAATAACTCTAATGGCTTATGTGCAGTAAAGTTTACTGTAAAGGAGCTATATGTAAGAAATCTAAAGCAAATAGTCGTAAAATCCTCCTAATATGTCACTAAGACTAAGGAATAATGTTCATATAACATACTGATCTCACCGTCAACAATAGTACAGCCAGAATATTTGCATTTAAAAAAAAATTTTATGGTCTGCAAATCATTGGCCATTTTGGCCTGTTGTGCCACCCACCACCGTCTACCAGTCACGCAGTCAGTAGAGTCTCAGCATCAGTTACAGTTACGACTGAGCTACAGCAGCACGGCAAGCAGCATTAGCAGTGTCCCAGTACATAGCATTAGCAGTCTCCTCAGCTGTATCCCGGCAGCAGCGTTAGCAGCAGAGAAGCCGGACTTGCTCGAACGGACCATCATCTTTTTCATAAAATGTTAGAGCCGTCTGGCTTAAAACCCATAAAGCAAACTTCTCCCAACAGACATAAAACACTGATTAACAACAAGATCATTAACAAAAGTACCAAATTCAGCTCAGTAATCAGAATCAGAATCAGAATCAGAAATACTTTATTGATCCCCAAGGGGAAATTATTTATGTTACATCTAGTCACCCATTATTAGCTCAAGCATGTTTACATTGCATAAATTAGCCTAGCGGCTAGCAGACTTTTTCCCTCTACTTGTAGCTTAACAAATTACATGTAACCTTATTATTCTTCTTACTCACCAGTGGTTTAAGTTGCTGTGTCTCCTGACAGAGCAGCTCAGTGATACTGTAGTGAAAAGTTAGCAGAATTAGATGCTGTCCAGGCAGGTAATCTTACGTCATGGTTTAACTTGTACCAGCATTGTTTGTCTGACCTGTATTTTCTCCAAAATCCCAAATATTTCCATGCTACTGATTTATTCTAGACTAAAGAGTGTTATCCTCATCGTCTTTCTCTTGGCTGCTTGCTATCATCTGCCTGCCACTGTTTGACAGTGACACACACTTTCAAAATAAAAGCATACCCTAAAGATGACGATATAGATCAATGTTTTCACTTTGCATACGAGACTGAATCGTTGATCATTGAATTGATATATTGATTCAAAACGATTGATCGTTACACCCCTAGCTACATTTAGCAATGAAGGCTACATAATGTAAACACATGCAGTGGCATGCCGGGAGCAAAAACGGCACATTATGACATCATACTGAGTTGTCGGTGAAGATTCTCAGTCATCCAGGTCACGGTAATCGTAAGTGCTGTATAGTAGGCAACTGGACTTGCTTGCGCTTCTTGAAGATGTTTAGTCTCTCATCCAAGAAGCTTCTTCAGTTCTAATTGACTGGTACGAAGTTGCAGGCTATAAAACCTGTGTGGGTGGGAACCCTCTCAGAGTCGTAGGGGTCACGTGAGCTCTTAGTTTCAGCGTTGTTAAGGTCACAATGTGAGTTGTTGACCCACCTGGCCACCATGTGAGTCGTTAGGGTCAGGTGTAGCCAGAGCTGAAAATAGGTGAAAAACTGTTCAGAACGGAAGAAAACTTGAAGTTTCAAAGAGTTTACCTAAGTATTACCTCATTATTTGAAACTTAACCCTCTATCAATATGAACACTATATATAAGACAGGATATACAGAAAAGCTTAATAGGTCCCCTTTAAAGGTAATTATGTACAGTATTTTTAAAAGAGAAAACCTTCACCCATACAGAATCATCAGACTTTTAGAAAAAATTAAATAGCTTATTGGTTGCTTATATCTCCGCAGGCAATATTTATCCTTTTATTTATTTACAGAAATGAACGAATAGTATTTCTCTGCTAAAATATATATTTACCGTGTGCCATATTTTATTTTGAGTTTTGATGTGGGCATTGATGTCATTTATTGTAAAGGACCAATACAACACAGCTTGATACTGTGTGGCAGCAGTGGTCATTCTACCATTGGGAATGAATGAGTTATACACACACACACACACACACACACACGCAACCCAGGACTATGGCAGTATGCTGATCTGTTGGAGGTGACACTTTGTGCACTCGTTAATTCATTCTCATGAATTTTCAATGGGGTGTCACATTATGATGTCATAACGTCTTCCCTTTTTTTCTTTTGCTGTTAATTGTGACACTTTTCCCATGAGAGCATCACCACAGAAAATGTTTATTTTAATTGGTTCTCCCACAGCTCTGATTCACTCCTATTTAGTTTTAAGGAAAATCTCACAAAATTAAAGACCCCGAGGAAAAATAAAACGTACGTATATAAATAAGATATACAATGAATTGATAAATGCATAGAATTCTGATTTGGCTATCCTGAAAAACCTTGTTAGTGTTTTTTAAACACTTCAAAACAATAAATAAGGCTACTGGTGGCTGCAAGTTAATGAACCGTATCTATTGAAGCAAGACAGTTGAAAACCCCCTTTTTCCCCACAATGTGACAGCTGTGTGTGGTGATGAAAAACAGACTGAAATTCAAAATGTAAAGATATTCTTTTGAGGCTTCATGAAAGTTCAGGAAGCCTCGGGAAAAAAACAACTAAGTCATTGTTATGTGCATAAACTTTAGCTCACATCTAACTCATCAATTAAACCTCAACATGGTTACATTTGGTGACATTTAACAAATAAAACATATGAAAATAAAGTGGTGGTTCTTAATATAGGCTTAATATAAATGTATATAGCCTGGAGATGATTTAATAGTGTTCGCATGGTTATGAAAACCTGGAAAAGTCATGGAAAACTGCTTCACAAATACCTGTATAATAGAGTCTATCTATCTATCTATCTATCTATCTATCTATCTATCAGTTATGTCACTTGACATTATGTTGTTCATAATGTCAGACTTCGACTTGAGTTGCAGCTCGTACCTTGACGAGATGTAAATTTGTGTGATGCCTGGCTTCAGTTGGACAAATATAAGGTGGGGTTTGAGAAAGACAGGCACTGAGACTAATGTGTCTGTATAGTTAAACGTTCAACATTTTGAACTTGGGAGCTAATGGAGTTAATGTTAAGCACCTGGTTTGATGTTGCTGCACAAATAAAGTTTTCACCCTGAAAACCAACATGACACCTGCTGCCAGCTGCAAAGGACCATTTCAGATGCTGTGTCCAGAAATAAACCCGGTACTGCAGATGTACTATGGGTGCTAAAGGTGTCTGTGGGTGCTTTCACCTGCCCTGTCTGGTTCGGTTCAGTTGAACTCAAGTTCGTTTGCCCACAAGGGTGCGGTTCATTTGGGCAAGTGTGAACACAGCAATCGCACTCAAGTGTGCATCAGATCAACCAGACCGAGATCTTCTTGAAGAGGTGGTCTCGGTCCGGTTACAAACGAACTCTGGTGCGGTTCATTTGTGGTGAGAATGTGTTCTGACCTCCATCTGAACCAACTGCAGTCACATGACACATTGTTTGGGTTAAACATGAGCATGTTACAGTCCTGGAGGATTATTAATGTGCACCTCCTCCTGTACTGCCTTAATATGCACATTCAGCACATCCAATGCATCAAAACATTGTTTTCTAGTTGGAGCCGCGCCTCATTTTCAAACTGTATGGTTTGACTAAAATGAACAATGACAGCAATATAGTCCACGATGAGCAGCGCTAAAATCAACCTGCGTAGTTGTCCCTCCATTGTGACATTAGAAAGTGTCACATTTATTCTTCTTCAATGTTTTGTTTACTCCCTGGATTTTTCCCGCATGGAAATCCTGACCAATCAAGAGCAGCTTTCTCACACAAGACATTTTATCTGGTCCGCTTGTAAATGCTGCCGTGAGAACACGAACCAACTCTAGGCAATTATACAAATTTGTAACAAAATTATTCCCTGATTCGGACCAAAGCAAGACAACTCTAGGTCTGAAAGCACCCTAATTCTCACTATTCCTACAAGTCATGTGAACACAAGTCAGCTTATTCAGGCCATGTTCCTTGATAGGTGCCAGATTTGCATGATATACAGATATACAGTACTGGATATGTGCTTTCAGACTGCCTCCTTATTTTAAATTAAATTTTGACATGATTTTCTTTCTTTCATTTATACACAGAGATTTCAGAGAATGTGTGGTCATGAAAATGTTTGTCAAGGGCCTGGAAAAGTTATGGAAATGTTTTGATAGAAATGTGATGAACCCTGTTTAAAACTTTGATCATTTTGAACATTTGCCCCAGAGTCACATATCAACTCTTTGAAGGAACAAACAACACTCTAATCAACTTGTCAACTCCATATAATTGTCACCGAAAAATCAGCGCTCATTAGCAGTGCAGAATACTACACAAGATGCTAATTTGTCAGTTTGTGACACCCGTATTAAGTCAGATTATCTGATTTCGTAAAATATAGCAGTGTCCTCCTCCCCTAAAAACTAATAGCTCAAAATATGAGGCTGCAGTGCTTTCACTTTAACCTTTGTTCAGGTACAGATAATGTCTCCCCCCTTTATCTCCAACACCCTCTGGTCTGTGACTTCAAAATAGGATACTAGTACAACTTGTTTTTTTTACCCTTAAAGGGTACTCAAGGGTAAACTGTTGGAAAATGGGAAAGGTGGGGAAAGATGGAGATTTGAAGGGTTATGAGAAGAGAGGCGAGGCGTCCTTTAGTCACGGGGTTATGAAGCATTTTATCACAGCTTTTCTCTGACTCTGCAGCTCCTCTGACATTATCAACCTCACACTTTGTGAAAGCAAAACTCTCTGAAAAAACTGCAACACTGCAGTCCTCAAACAAACGCCTCAAACATTTGCAGATTCTAAGCATTTTGTAGCCAAATGTCTTTGTATGCAAATCAGGGATCAATTCTGTTTTTGATGAAAGAAAACGTACAAGTTCAGTGTGGCGGTCTGCTGTTGTTTACATTGTGTTCTGGCTTTTAACAGCTTCATAATCAAAGGCTTCTCTCTGTCTGCACTGTGTCTAACTCTGAGCTGTAATGGAGGAATAAATTGAAGTGCTGAGATTTCAGCATACAATTATGTTTTATCTTCTGCTCATTATTTCATACACATCAGTGCAAACACACATACATACAAACACACACACACACACACACACTGCTGTGCATACATAGAGTATGAATGCAAAGGACATGTACAGTATGTATATGTGCTGACACAAATGGACTGTGTGTAGCCAGATGTACAGTTTTTGAGGCGTGCGTCTTGTCCTTAAAGGACTCCAAAGCATTTTGCTTGAACAATTCTGATGTATTTCACCTCAATTCACTGATTTCTCCACGCTCAGCTCTTTTGTAATTACACACTTTTCACGGCAGACTCAAATTAATTAAAGTAGATCTCCAGTTGTTGTCTGCCCTCTCGTCGGCTGCTGATAAATCACATCACCATTCAGTGATGCAGTCGAGGAGGTGGATATATTGTGACTGTCCTATTATCCATACATTGAGTTAGTGGTCATGGGGTTGATTTATGGATATAGGACAGCTTCATCCTCCAGTATTAGTCAGTAATGTTGGCACAGTTTAAGTACTTGTGCTGTCAGTTTCTATACATTACAACTGTGGACATGTGGGGGGTGAGGGTGTTGCTACGGATCTGTCTCCATTTGTTTGTTGTAGTAACGTGCCATACCTCTAAAAAATGAAAATAAAATTTGGTAGGGCTGCAGTTAATGATTACTTAAATAATCAATTCATGTTGTGATTATTTTTTTGTGGAAAAAGGCAAATAATACAATCTTTTGGCTGGTAGACAATATGTCTGGCTGGTAGATTTTTCATCTACCAGTACCCTTGGCTGTTGAGTCAAAAAGTTAATTTTATACACTGCAGACAAGCATTTTGACACAGAGAAATATGAATTTGTCATTTAAAGGTGTTTAAAGTGGAATTTATACTGGTGCGACCCTACACCATAGCCTACACACGTGGCCTACGCCGTTGTAAGCATTTATACTTGTGTGGTGGTGTGTTTGTGTCACTCTGCAGTTACACCTCCAAAACACTAGTTGGCGGTGGGGTTGCTGTGAAGTGCTGTAAAGTTTAGTTGATTCAAAACACACATTAAACACACATTAAACATGGCTTTTAAGAGACAATTTCAAACACAAGTACATAAATCAGCTTAACTATAACTCGCAGCATTCACAGACAAAGCACTTGTCTCTATCTGGATACATTTTCCTACAAATACAACATGCTAATGTTTTTAGCACAAGACTCTGGCATTTTACATTGAAAAAATTAGCCTAGGAGCTAGTGAACATTTCCTCTTCTCACGTGAAGCAAGGGACAACAGCAACATTTAACAAAGGGAATGTTATAAAATTCGGCTCCAGTACAACTCACAAGGTTCAACGACAAAACAACTGTCTTATACTAAACACATTTTCCGAACAAATTTAACATGCTAATGTTATTAGCACAAGCCTATGACATTTTACATTGTATAAATTAGCCTAGCAGCTAATAAACGTTTCCTCTTCTTATGTGAAGCCAGGGACAACAGCAACATTTAACAAAGGTGATGTTATAAAATTCAGCTCCATTAATACCCACGAGGTTCACCGACAAAACAACTGTCTTATACTAAACACATTTTCCGAACAAATTTAACATGCTAACGTTATTAGCACAAGCCTGTGGCATTTTACATTGTATAAATTAGCCTAGCAACGAGTGGAGATCTCCTCTACTCGTATGAAGCCAGGATAAATCACACACAAGACATAAAATGATATTTTATGGAGCCGTTATTGTCTTCACAATTTATTGTTTCTTATCTGTGAAATTAAAGTAAATAAAAGCTTCGTTTCCACTGAGGGAAATGGTTTCAGTTCACAGAAATAGTTAGGAGGTCTGCGTCGCTGCAACCTGTGGTTACATTTCTGGGGAGGTGCATGTCAGGCTGCGGTGTAGGTACAGCATCAGTTCAACACAGAAGTATACTTGTTTCATCATGTTTATAGTTTCTAAAGCACTGTTATACTAAATATAAAATTCCCATCAACAAACTAAAGTCTGGCATCTTTATTTGGCTGCCAACCACAGATTGCTAAGAGGTAAGAAAATGCAGATAGAAATATGTGAACTCTACATGGAATATTGAATATGGCATAGCCTTTTATAACTAATGTTAATTTTCTACGCTATCAACGGCTTATAATGTATTTCCATACTTATCCATGCCAGCATCAACAAATACATCCAGTTTAAGCATGTGTTAATGCTGCTGTGTTTGTGTTAATGAAGGCAGAAGATGGTGTTTATTTGGAGCTGCTTAATTAGCAGCAACAGTAATGAAGCCACATGGGACACAGTGTTGGTATCTGGACGGCTAGGATAGGATGATTATTTAGACTGGATTTGTCCAAGAAGCCGTTTTTTTTTTTTTTTTACCCACAAGCACAGACACAAAACACACAATACACACACACACACACACACACACGCTTTCTTCTCTTGATCTGCTGCCAGAAGAGGTGTGTGCATGAAAACTTCCATGTGTGTGTTTTATGCACGTGTTTGTTTATCCCTTTATATTCAAATGTGTATCTGTGATGTCATGTGCATGTGTCTGTGATTATGTGTGTTTATGTGTGTGTGTGTGTGTGTGTGCTTGCTATTTGAAAAAGAGCTACCAGGGGCATAGCAGGGATTATTTGCAGTCTCTTTATGAAGGGTTAGTTGATTGTAGAGATGTTATTGCTAACTGCTTCAAATCTGCGGGAATTTCATCTCTTCCTAACTTTCATTCACTTAAGTGTCCCATTAAATATGAGCCAGCTGGGATTTATGTAACTGTTATTACAGTAAAATATAAACTGATAAATTGCTATGATTCATAGAAATTTGCTGGCAACAACGAAAAACTTTACTCCGGCATTAAACACAGTATAAGAGCTCAATCATTTAAATTGGTCCTGGGAGATGCAGGAAGTTAATTTATAAACAGCAGCATCAAACTTCACGTCCATGTGGGTGTTCAGAATAATGAGGATTGTTAGATTTAAACAGGTCTACTTATTTATTGAAGAAAGAGAAGAGCCTCTCCCCTAAAGTTGACATGAGAAAGTGTGTGCGCATGTGTCTTTTGACACGTTTGCTACTACCTGTATGTGTGTATGTGTGCGTGTATGCGTGTTGTGGAAAATGCCAATTTCAGCGTTTCAACTGACGCAGGCTGACAGTGAAGGAGCAGAAACGGCAATGAGACTGACAACAGACGCTTGCTCCCTCTCTCTCACACACACCTACACCCACACAGACACACCTCACTTATCATGAGCTATCGTTCTCTCCCTCGTCACACTCTCACCTAACCTGTCTCTCCTTTTCTTACTATCCTGCCTCACTCTCTCCCCCTCTTCTTCTCTACTTCCTTGTCTTCTCTACATGACTCTACTCTTTTACTCCATTATTTTTTTGTTGCTTCTTCCTTCTCCATCTGTCCCTTCCCTATATTGCCTCTCCTTTTTTCTCTTTTCTTCCCTTCTCTCCTCCACCTTGTCCTTATTACTGTAGGGATAGTCCATCCCAAAATTGAAAAAGTACTATATATCCAACACATTCTCACTCCGACCTCGTCACATATTGACATTTTGGTCATGGACTTTCCACGTCCAGATACAACGTGCAAGGTACCCTGGGTGCGTTGGTTGTTGACATTCTGGGACACCGTGTCAAGTTCTGCCTGTTACATGCATTGTCTTCTTTTAAAATGCACCTCCATTTTCACAGGAAATTTAACATTAACATACAGTCTCTTAAAAAAATGTACTTTGTCCACCACCCCTCACTGCCCAAGCGCCGGATTTCGACGCCTTCAGAGTAAGACCGGGCTCATTTATCAGTCTAGATTGTTTTGGTGTGAGTTGCTGAGTGTTGGAGGTATTGGTGGTAAAGATGTCTGCCTTCTCTCCAATATAATGGAACTAGATGGCACTTGCTTAGTGGTGCTCAAAGTGCAAATAAAAATACATTTGAAAAAACTCAACAACGATGTCTCTTTCCAGAAATCATGACCCGGTTACTCAAGATAATTCACAGACCTTGTTGTGAGCAGTTTCATGTAGGAACTACACCCAGCAACTATATCACTGCGCAGAAGGAAGCGTGCATCTACTGCTAGCTCAACTAGCACCACTGAGCTAGCTTACATTACAGTTCAGCCAAGAAGGATGTCATTAATGTTTACATCTCAAGCTGTTGCAACATGGATGTATTATTAGTTCTGGATACTGAACCCCAGGATGGCACCTCTCAGTCCAGTGAGAGTTGCTCATTGGTGCATACACCAAAAAATCTAGCTTCCAGGTTGACTTTCGAGGTATGCGACCCACTGAATATGCGCAGTAGTTTCTCTCTCAAAAACTTGACATTGCGATGCCATTGCAGATTTTAAAAGAGCTTTTCTCGACTCAAGGAAAGTTTAACAAATATAAAACCATCATTGAAAATTCTTCATAGACAGAGTCAGAATTTACCTTGTGTGCAGTTGATGATTGCAATTATAATACACTTGGGGCAGCTGTGGCTCAGTGGTAGAGCGGGTCGTCCACTAATTGGACGTTCAGCTGTTCAATCCCCTGCTCCTCCACCCTGTCAGAGGATCCTTGAACAAGATACTGAGCTCCAAATTGCTTCCAGTGGCTGTTCCATTGGTGTGTGAGTGTGTTAAAAACGGAGTGGCAGGTGGCATCATGTACGGTAGCCTTGGCCATGGACACTTTACATTAGTTAAAAACGAATATAAAATAGAATACGGCAAAATACACACAACATCATTCACGCATTAAAAGCTGTTTTGAAAAGACGAGTTTTGAGGAGTGATTTGAATCGGGAGAGGTCAGTGCAGTCGCAGTGTGTTTGGGGAGAGAGCTCCAGTTGGAGGTGTCCTGTCAACGGTGTTACAAGCGTCTCTTTTATAATGGTGGTCTATGGGAAAAATGTATTTTGGGCCACAGGGGATTTTTTTGCTGCAATACCACAAGTGGCCACGGGGGAAAATGGAAAGAAGGCTATCTATTTCATATCAGTCCGTCTTGGAAGAGGGATCCATCCTCAGTTGCTCCCTCTGAGGTTTCCTCAGTTTTTCTCCCAGTTAAAGTTTTTTTTGGGGAGTTTTTCCTTATTCACTGTGAGGGTCCAAGGACAGAGGGATGCCGAATGTTTTAATAGTTCTCTGAAGCAAATTATGATTTGTGATATTGGGCTTTATAAATTGAATTGGAGGCTGATTGGTGTTCCTGGTGGCCTGTGTCTTAAGCACAAGCCACTGAAGATGCACTCTCACTTCTGTGCAATGACACATTTGCAGGTGTAGGTCAGTTGAAAGAAAATAGTTCCCACATTACACTGCTCACAACAAGGTCTATGGAATATCTTGACTAACAAGGCCATGATTTCTGGAAAGAGACATTGCTGTTGAGTTTTTCAAATGTATTTCTTGGCGCTTTAAGCACCACAAACCGTCTAGTTCCATTGTATTAGAGAGAAGGTAGACATCTCTGTGGCCGATATCTTCAACACTCAACTCAAAACCAAACAATCTAGACTGATAAATAGCACTACAGATAGGAACAATATGTATTTTTGATTTTGGGGTGAACTGTCCCTTTAAACAAGTGAAAGGGGTTTTCATATTGTTGTCTGTGTTTTAGTGAGAAGTCAGTTTTCACCAAGCAAACACCTGGGTGTAGATACTTGTTGTGTGTCTGTGTTGTTTAGTCCCTCAATCCCAAACTGTAGTCCAAACCATGACAAATATGTAATTTTGGACTGTAACATGTCTGTTGTTTTGGCAGGTGATATAAAAGTTAAAATAACCAGTGTATTTTAGGACTTCTGTGACCTGAAAGTGACCCTAGTTAAGAATACTCTTAAAGATCAACAGCATGGTCAAATGGCTTTTATCCTGGAGGGCTCAGTTCTTCAGCTGAGGGAGTAGTTCTGCATCACTTTCCCTTGTTCTGCTTTTATTTAGCATACGGCTTGTTTGTTGTTGTTGTGTTTTGTCTCAGTGTAATTACTTTCATTAATATTATGCTTGCACATGTGGAGAATCACAGATAATTTATTGTCTCAACAGCAAGAAACTCCGCTGAGACACAGCTAATTTCACAGATGTTGAGTTGTTTTTCTAGTCCCTGTAAGCTCTTTGCATCCATCTAGCTAGCATCTATCTGTCTGTCTATCTGTCTGTCCGTCTTTCTATGTGTCTTACAAAGATTACAGCACTGCATTGAAAATAATAGCTCAAATAAAAAGGTTATTTAAGTTCCACTCAGAGTCTTCAGGTGAACAACAGAGACCCATGAGAGCAGCATTCCGTTACTATACATCTCTGTCTGCATAGGAACCATGATTCTGTGCCAAGGTTTATGAGGACGATATCTTAAAATGATTTACAGCCCTCTACAGCGCTGCTGTAAAAATCCATGAATCATCAAGGTTTGATTTTATTACCATCAAGCTATGAGAGAAAAGTTCACATCATGGCCTGAGGGTGGGGGTATTGAGCTCTGCATCGTTTCTTCTCTCAATCTCAGCGTGCATGTCTCTTCAACCTGAGGAAACTGCGCTACAAGGTTAACATCTGTAGGAGTCAGGAAGAGAGGGATGCAAGGAGAGGAAAAAAACAGCATGAGGGGAGAAGGGGGAAGGGTTGAATGAGGGGGAATTAGAGAAATTAAAGAGAGAGGACGAGGGGGGAAAGAAAGGAAAGGACATGAGACTGTTTCTTGATGGTTAGGGAAGATTTTACATATATAAAAATAGAAAATGGAACACAAAAATGAAATTTAATTTAACATAGTTGCAATGAAATGGTGGAAAATAGCGTGAAGAAGGGGATAAAAAACAGGAACGAAAGATTGATGATAGAGGGATGTAAAAAGAGAGAGCTGCTGAAACAAGAGATCAATACTTAACTGTTGGGTGCTGAAATGGTGGTGGCAACTGTCTCCCTGAGTTTCCTCCTTAGCTAGACACACACACACACACACACACACACACACACACACCTCCCCCAACAGACCAGTACTGAAGCCAGAACACACAATATCTCACACACATGCTTACAGCCCGAGCAGGAGAGTGTCTAAAGCTGTTGAGACGACAGAATTAATGGACGCCTGCTGAATAAATGTAACAGGTCTTGCCTGTTTTACCATTAATCAGTCTACATCAAACGTCATTTGTATAACACATTTATAGGCAGAAGAGCTTTACATACAAAGTAAAACTAATTTGACAAACAAAAAAAACCCAATTGTAGCATAAGGTAAACGTCACATGATACAACTGAAACATCTGCATGACAACTCTGTAAATTTCATGCGCTGATGTAGGTCATGAGTCGATCAGTGATGAACCATGACATTTAACAATACGGAAGTCAAACAGATCAGCCCTAAAAGTATATCAAATATGGAAATAGCATGTAGAAAAATGTACATGATATATAAATCATCATGCAGTTTACAGTAGAGATGCACTGATCGATCAGTAGGTGACCGGAATTGGCCGATTTTCACCTTGATCAGCTATGACTGGTGACCAATGGATTGAAAGCTACTGTGTTAAGATTACTAGCACACTTGGATATACCACTCAAATCTGTATTAATCAGGGAGTTGGTAAGTAGCTCCAAAGTGTAGCATAGCAAAGCTAATGCTAACCGTTCCATTGAAGTGGATGGAAGACGCTAAAACACTTAGTCTGGAGGGTATAACTTAATAAAAACACAAGTATAGGTGGTCTACTCTAGTCTCCTAGTTAGCTGCTTAGTCAAGATAATTAACAGACGACTGGGGTAGTTGATAATGAGCTCAAAAGTTTCACATAGAAAAGATAATACTAACTGTTTTTAAGTGAATGGAAATGTTTAAACAGTTAGCGCCATATTCCAGGAGGTATGGTTAGTTAAAAACACTGAGTTGGCTTGTCTAACTTAGTGTTTAAGTTAGTCTAGATGGATTTCTTCTCTCTATTTAATTTGAAGATTTTAATGCTAGTGATATAATGGAAAATAATTTGGTAATGTTACTTGAGCTGAAAGGGAGCCGTCAGTCAAGGTGATCCGATCATGCCTACACAATCCTGACAAATGACTTGAGCAGCCAAATGAGCTGTTTTTGAATGAGGTTTCTAACATTATGAAGATTTAATTTCACTCAATTTTTTGTATAATGAAACAGTTTCCAGTGGCTTTAAAGAAAAATACTTAATAATACTTAATAAATGGGAT
Organism: Epinephelus lanceolatus; assembly: GCF_041903045.1. Lineage (NCBI taxonomy): Eukaryota > Metazoa > Chordata > Actinopteri > Perciformes > Serranidae > Epinephelus > Epinephelus lanceolatus. The sequence continues at coordinate 11,279,682 of NC_135743.1, forward strand.
TTGGCAGGTCAGACTTTAAAAAAAAGCAGAAATCGGAATGGCCCAAGAAAATTGCAATCAGTGCACTCTTAGGTTAAAGTAAATGTTCATACTTGGGAACTGAGACATTTGTATTTATTCCTTGGCTTTGCTCTCTGGTTGAACACACACCTCTACCTCACTTCTGTATATGATCCCCTTTACACCTCATACTAAGATGTGTCTTGTATCCAGATTGTATCTAGATATGATTTAACCTGATTACATTTACACCTGGTATTAATATGTATCTCCAGGGTCTACATTGAGATCAGATCGCTCTGTCCAGCTCACACAATGGAACGGGTGAAGTCGTTCTTCACTATTAACTCAGCCATTGCTTCATGGATGGATCGGTTGTGATATGAATCGCCAAATTTTGCTTGTATACTTTCATCTGACCAAATTGAAAGCAGGCACTTGGTCTTGTCTTGTCTCTGGCCTGTAAAGTGTACGGTTGCAGCCCCTACAGTCCAAACGGGCCCTGTCCCTGCCTGTCAACAACTGATTTTAATAAAAAGTTTTAGTACTTTTAAAAAAAATCCCATTACATAAGAGTGTGCATCATGCATCATTGCTGGTTCATAGTTTTCTTTGTTATATGCAACAAAGACAGTCAGGAAGATTTAGAGGGTAGCAACAAGGTTGACAAAGACAAAAGAGGCCTACCTGATTGCAAAGACAGTGATCGACAAGAAGAACATTACAGATGAGAGAGACACCCCAGTAGTGTTAGCATCAGATGAGAGCTGCAACTTCAGCGTCCGGAAAAGGAGAGCTTGACAGCTTAGGTATTTATGCCCACATAGTTGTGGAATGACAATACAATTGCATTTACTCTTATGTTCAATGTGGTCATATTGTATCCCTGACCAGCTCTGGAGGTGGTTTGGCTGATTGGATCACAGTCCGTCCTCAGTACCTGTACTTTCATGTAGTCAAGCACTATTTGACTGCAGTCCGATCACCCTCAGTGAATTTAAACGCTGATGTAAGATGTAAAGGGGATTCTCTCTGATTGGGAATTCTTTCCTCATCCTCATCACTTGTCTCCTGTATCACTCTCTCTACCATGAAGTGTGCTCGTGGTGACGCCTTGGGCAAAAGTATGTTTGTGACATACTTCAAAATGCACCTTTCTCTACATATTATCTCTTTATCCGTGGAGTATAAACAATCTGTGCAGTTTCACACTCACAATACAACGTGCATTGGCAACACTGAGATGGATTTACTACCGGCAGTTTGTCAGCTGGTTACAAAGAGTTTTAAGAAATCTGACAAAAAAATGTCGACTGATAAGGAAAAATTCTGTTTCATAAGAAATAAGGCCACTTACAAACCTTTAAAACTGATGCTATTGTCTTGTGGCCCTTGGAAGTGTTAATCAATACCACTTAAGATTAAATATTTGCATGCTTGCACCTAAAATCTACACAAAAATATTTATTCCAGCTCTCGAATTTATGTACTGCAGTCTTCATGGTAAAGTTTAGTGAAATTCACAGAGAAGAGCATGCTGATGATAACAGACCCACACAGCAGATCACCTCATCCACAGCAACTGTCAATATGAAGACAGTCTAACCCTATTAGTTAGTCCGTCCTGTCAGTTCATTGCATCACTAAAGTGTAGCTATGGTTGTATTATTGATCTTAAGCCAGCTGAGAGTTATCAGAGCACACTGCAGCCTCTCAGTCCTCAGAGTTTACAGTTATCTATCCCTCTCGTTTGTACTTTGAAAAGGACTTGAAAGCAAAACACCAACCCATCCTTCATGAGTTCATGAGCTGGAAAGCTGAAGGTCAAAAGCACATACCACCCTCGCTGGGCTGGTGTGTGAAAAAATGCCCACCTGTGGAGAGAGCACTTTGGCAAGAGTGTCACAGACAATATATTTCATAATGGTGCAGTCTGACACAAAGTCTACAGTCATTCCTCTACATCAGGGGTGTCCGAGGTCATCATGCCTCATCCTTTGCAAGAAAATATTTTAAAGCTGCTTCAGGTTGTTGCCAGGCGTCTAAAACCAAAATTGAATAATGACTCCAGCATTATTGTTTTTAAGGCCAAAATATTGTACCTTAAATCCTGATTGTGACACAGCCAGAACTGAGTGTGCAACTTATGTGAAGATGGTCGGGGCTATACAGTGTATCCATGAGTTTACCGCATTGATTGCAATGGGCTCTGTTTTACATAAGCTACCTATTTCCATTTTATTAAGGCTTAAAGTTTCGCTTAATAAGCCGCTTTGGGAGACAGACTGTCCGTCTTCACAGCTCCAGCCTCTGGCTCCAAAAAACCAAGATGGCGACAGCCAAAATGTCAAACTTTAGGCTTCAAAATGGCAGTCAACAAACCAGTGGGAGATGTCACGGTAGCTACGTCCATGATATTTACAGTCTATGATTTTTGTACTCTAACCAAACAAAACTTGGGGCAGCTGTGGCTCTAGAAGTAGAGCAGGTCGTCCACTAATCAGAAGATCGGTGGTTTGATCTCTGGCTCCTCTGGTCCGCATGTTGAAGTATCCTTGGGCAAGATACTCAACCCCAAATTGCTCCCAGTGGCTGTTTAATTGCTGTGTGAGTGCATTAAAACAGAGTAGCAGATGGCTCCATATATAGTAGCCTTAGCCACCAGTGTGAGAATGTGTGTGTGAATGGGTGAATGTGTCATGTCGTGTTAAAGCATAGTAGAGGACAAGAAAGGTGCTATACAAGTGCAGGCCCATTTACCATCCATTTTACCAACAGTGGCTGCTATACCTCAGTGGGGATGTGACTGGATCATTCATGACAGATCCAGGTTCAGTTTGTTGTAATCTATTACTGGTGCAATTAACATGCAATATATTCTGTGTGACAGAAAGCTGCTCTTTCTGCAAGTGCTGCAATAATGGCATTTGATAAAGACACAGAGGAAAACACCAGATTGCAAGAAGGCGTTAACGATTGCCAGTACTTAATTACAGGCAATTAAAAGCATGTACTGTATATACAGAAGTTGTGGGAAGTAAACCAGAGGGACAAAAGGAGGACTTGATCTGCCTTTGAGGCCTCTCCTCAAAGCTAGACTCCATTGGCATAAACTAGTTTTATCTTGCTGAACATGGGAGCTGCTGGTCTACTGCTGCCTCGATAAGTTGGTTTGTGTTATACTGTGGGGCTTTGCTGTTTGTGTCCCCTCTCTGTATTCTGAGGTTTTCACAGGTCCATGAACGCAGCACAGAAACAACTCTTAATGAGTTCTTTTTCCCTTAGCAACAGTTTGGTGAGTCTGAGTTGTGAATCCTGATCGGTTGATCAGAAATGATCAGGTCAGATTGATGCATTAGAGGAGCAGCTGCTGCAAAGGAGCGTAAAAACAAATTTTCTGTTGCTGAGAGTGAGGCGCTGCTCTAAAACTTGATAGATTAATGTTTGAATGTGTGGGAAACACTGGACTTGGATTATACTACACAAGTTGTGTGACAGTTTGTATACAGATGTTTTGATCTACTTATGCTGTTGTTACTATTAACAATAGTAATACCTGACTATTGCTTCAGTTATTTAGGAATTTTCTCCAGTTTTGGATTCTTTGTTTAATGGAGGCATGTGAGAAAACAGATTTCTTCATAAATTTAAAGTAACGTGGGGTAAGTAACCGAAATACAGATGGTCATTTGGGGGTGAAATATTCCTTTGAAAGTCCAGACACACCAAAACGACACCAAATAACTAGTGGTGATGAAGACCGTTGCACCTGAATTCAAAGGCTACAGCCAACTTCCATCTCACAGGTATGTTCTGTGCCTGTGAGAGAGGATATAACTCTCCATAGCAGCAAGCGGCAGTAGTCTGGATTTTATTATTCAAAAAGGGAAACCTGTTGCCTTTTTCCATTGTCACTCTTGACTGCGCCGAGTAAAGCCATGCTGTGCCGATTTGCATTCCCATTATCAGTTTAGGCACTCATGCCATGCCAAGATGCACCGGAGATGGACCTTCTCCAGAGTAGGTCCAAAACCCAGACTGCCCGCCCGGACGGAGTTTAGTTTCTCTCCTGCATCCTGTTTTTACTTTAGATATCTGCTTTATTTTAATGTGTCATGTTTGCTATCAGCCGTATGAGAAGTTGTGTGAAGTTGCTGCAAAAAAACGCAACATCTCCTTTTTTTGGTGCTTCACTATAAAAGTTTATACATAACAAAATTGTTTTTTATTGTTAAGAATGTATAGGAAATTAAATTAGCACAACTTTGTTAACAGCTTTTCTCTTATTAAAACAAGTCTAATAATACAGCAGGGTGGAAAATGAAACCAGAAACAGCCACAGTGAGATGTTGATGAAGGGCTGCAGACAACAGACTCTTACTGCACCTCTGCAAACAGCTCACCTCCAACAGGTAAACTTCTTTTACCTGCCCTGCTGTGGAAAAACACATGCAGCAAAAATAACAGGGGACTTTAAAGACAAGCCATCATTGGTTTAAAACACACCTTCAAGAAGGTAAATTCAAGATGCTAGTTAGCCAGTTAGCACATTAACAACACAACCTGATGTCAGAAGAACAAAAGATACTTACCGTATGCTAGCGAACAATAACACAAACAACCGTTTTTGCGCAAGAGCCCAATGGCAAAAACAAACGAACAAAAAAAACTTACTCAGCATAACAAGTTTGTTTCGATCTCAATCCGCCTTGGCTTTAGGTGTTCATTTGTTTTCCTCACTACCATTTCTTTTCTCATGCACGGAGCCGAACTGCCAACCAAGTGATTTCATTCACCAATGGGCTTTACCCTCTCCCACGTCGATTGCATGCTGATTCTACCGACAAGGGCCAACAGTGCGGCACACACCACAAAAACTAGGGCGACAGATGCCCACAGATAGCATGACATTTACAAACCACCGACCATTTTCATTGCATTCCCGTGGTCTTCATGTAACGTAATCATTGCTTCATTGAAAGATCTTCTCACTTTTGAGATTACGCAGTGTTCAAGGTTCCTGCGGTCAAGGAAAAACCTGGAAAAGTCATGGAATTTTGTGAAAAGGTTTCGTTTACCATCACATACGTTTCTTCATTTTCTCCCTGTGTTCTGTCTCTCCCTTTATATATGCCCACTAGCTGTGAACAGAGTTTAAATCTGTTTGAAAAATGCCAGACTTGTGGGGCAAGGTAGAAATGGAAAGGTTGTGAAATTTTGTCCGTGAAGATGTGTGCGAACCCTGCATGTTTTGATTTGAGGTATCTTGACTATATTGACGTTACACGAGAGCATTAAATGTTGAAAATGTGGGTAGTGATAACTTCTGAAACCAATCCATCACCTTGGGGTTGAAGGGTGGCCTTGACAGTTCCAGGTCGCAACTGAACTACAGAAAAGTCATAAACTACAGAATCAAACATGTAAGACATTAAGTAATGTGAAGGCCTTCAGAGGTAACGTAGACTGATGCATGGCCCTGTCTGTGGGCTCGGATACAGACTTATAAATTATTTTGCCTCTGAGGAGCTAGTGAAGCAGTCAGTGTGAATGCCGAAGAAGCTGTTGCAGGAATCATAACACAGTGTGGGAAGATTACAGCAATTCAGGAAACACTTTCTGTCTAGGAAAGTGGTAAATGGAGGTGGGACGGGGAATTTACATTTTGAAGTGAGTCTTTAGCACAAAACCAGTCAATTTTGTGTTACAGACTTGTACTTGTACTTAAAAAAGTGTCCCTCTGTGCTCACAAACCTTGACTGGCAGACTGATTACATCTTAACTTTTTCTGTGCTCACTCAATAGTATTGCAATTAATAAACTTTTGTATTATCCGTCACTCTGATTTATGAATAGATGAGAAGACAATAACTATCTGTATCCTGTCTCTTTCCAAAGACACTGACAGACACAAAAGCGTGTCTTTATATCCATCCTTCTATCTTTACAAGGCAAAGACAGACAAAAAAAATCTAATTTTACACATACAGAATCACAAACAGTTAACTTTTTGATGAAAGAAAGAACCACTGCTTCTCAGGGGAAAAATGTTTAGACATTACTGTTCCTGTCCTGTGAGTGAGTGTGTGTGTGTGTGTGTGTGTGTGTGTGCTGATTTGTCTCTTGACAGTGAGTCGTCAGTCCCTGCTGTGCCTTCTGGCTTGATGAGAACATCAAGAGGCCTTTCTGACTCATGGCTGAGTGTGAGTGTTTATGTGCATGTGTGTATGTTTTGGTCCGTCTGTCTGTCTCTGTGCCTGTCAGTCTCCTCTAAGTGGATGATGCTTCATACAAATTCCAGATGCTTTTATATAAATCAGTCCAACTTGTTATTTAGGAAGGGCCACTTTGTAAGCTGCGAGGGAGTGTAGTTTTATAAACCATGCATTTCATCTCTACCATTCTTTGACATTCTTAGAAATAATAAGTGCATGCAGGGAGTGTATGATATTTTACAGGCCCAGTGTTATTATGTATAAGTGACTGTCGGCACAGTACAGTGCATTGATCAGACTGGATGAGACGATTACTCAGGTTAGCTCCCCCGTATAGGGTAGGTACTGGCAAGGACAGAGCAGAAAGACTCCAAAACAACTCACAATAATGAGCCTTTAGTGTATCACATTTATATGGCTGATACATCAGCAAACGATAGCCTGCTTAAAAACCTGACAGAAAGAGGACAACATAGGCATCCTGTTAAGAGTCCTCTTTTTGGTCATCTGTTGAATAGAAGTCCAAAAGTTACTATGGTGTTGATGCACAGCAGCCAGTGGCACCAGTCAAACGTGAGTTTGATCCTGCCCCCTGGGCCACACTGCCTACGTCTAAGTGTGTGTGATGGCTACCTTGCTGAAGTGCTGTGGCTTGCACACATGTGGTGCTCACACAGACAGCATTTCTGCTGCAGTGCACAGAAATGCTAGAGGGCTCTCAATTTAATAGCAAAAGTGTTGAGTTAAAAAAATATATATTCTTTTTTAATGTCTGAGATATTCTACAGAAATAAACATTGAAACTGTGGTGAAAGGTGTAATGTTGCTGATATGGTGTCAATATGACGATCAACAGATCATTTTCCCTTTGCTGCAAACGGCACGTGTCACATGGGGAAAAAAAAAATGGGTGAGATTCCCAGTCTCTAGATGAGCTGTGTTGTGCTGCTCACGCAGGCAGTGTGGCTGCTCTAACCTGTTAACAGGGCGCTGAAATAAAAAGCAAGAGTTCCCATGATGCAGATGCTCTGCTCAGGCAGGCAGTGCAACCCAGACATCAGACACTGCTAGGTTGTAACTATTCTGTAACTATATTTATTCTTATTTATTTTTTATTTTATTTTATTTTATTTTATTTTATTTGTGTCACATACATAGAGACAAAAAAGGGATTAACAATATTAAAAAGTGCATGTGAGGGTGTGGTAGAAACCTGTATAGGCTTATATGAAAACCATACCCAGAAAGCACAGAAGTGGTAAGATATGTCAAAACAGCAGATACTACTGGAATTCAGAAACATTTCACCATGTAAGTAAATAGTTAAGATGTAAATATAGAATAACTGGTATACTAACAGCAGCTAGCTTCAGTAACATCTTTACGTCTGTCTGTGTGTTACATTAGGGCACATTTTTTTGAATATAATCTCAGTACATTACACATATTCTTTTTAAATGTAATACTGTGAACTTTTGCAGATCCCCTAGACGAGTGTTTCTCAAATCCCCAAGGGGTACTGGGTAGTACTGCAGAGGGTACACAAGATTTTTGTCAATGTTAATTTAAAAAACATCAGTCATGCACAATTCCTAGAATTCCAGTCGTTAACGTGTGGTTATGTTTAGGCAAAAAAACCCCACTTGGTTATGGTTCGGAAAAGATCATGTTTTGGCTTATAATACACGATTTTCGGCGTAAAAAATCTACTGGGAAAGCAGCAATGTCTCAGTAAAAAAACAATGAATTTTTGTGGTACTGTCCTCAGTGGACACATCAACCCACATTTGATATAAAGACCTGCCGGTAAAACAGCAAAGACTCGCTAACATGCTACCTGTTTTGTTGTCGGTCTCAAACAGTGGTCTGTAGCTTGGCAGGTGTCTGACCCAGTGACAGGCCATCAACTATCACCTCTATCTCTTGATGACAAAGTCAGCTCATATAAAATGTCAATTTAGAAATGTTGATATGATGCTTATGAAACATGTAAATGTAATGTATTTGTGGTTTGGAGAAAAGTACATTTCCAACATATCCTGCTGGCGACAGACAAAATGCCTTGTGCGAGAAAGCTGTTCTTGATTGGTCAGAATTTCCATGTGGGAAAAATCCAGGAAGTAAACAAACGATTGAAGAAGAATACACTTGCAAGATCTTTAGCTGTATCTGAAACCGCATACTGACGTACTACATACTACATCAGTATGTACTGCATACACCATACAAAATGTGTATGCAGTATGCCATTCCAGCAGACCGTTTGCAGTATGCAGTATACAGCCAAGTATCCCAGAATCCATTTCGCACCAGCCGACAGCGAAAGTGGAGAGTTCAAAGCAGGCAAAAAGCTGTTTTAATTTCCGCTGTAGCGCTGTTAATATGTCACTTTATTAAGTTTCAATATTTTTTCAGGCGTAAAAGTAACCGTTTAGATCCCCAACATGTGGTCAGTTTATACAAATAATGCCTGTTTGGAAATTTGCTCCGACATATTCGGGGATGAGAAGAGCCGCTGTGGGAGCCGCTGGCCAGGAGCAGCAAGCGGCTCGCAGCCGGAATACCCAGATGATCGCCGGTCAACCTCCGTCGTCATCCCGGGGAGAAAGCAATCCGATGAACTGACCTGCTGCTCTTTGGAGATTTACCGCTGGCTGATTTAAATCCTTTTGGAAGATAAATGTTGGTTTCATAGATGAAATCTAACAATTGTAGCTGCCACATTAGTTTGTCTGAATATAAAGTGAAGCTTCATGTTTTTACTGGACAGAACAGCAGCGCTACCTCTGGGGCTCTTATGTACAGACATCACAATTTCAATAAATCTTTCTAATGTCACAATGGAGGGAAACTACGCAGGTTGATTTTAGCACTGCTCATCGTGGACTATATTGCTGTCATTGTTCATTTTAGTCAAACCATACAGTTTGAAAACGAGGCGCAGCTCCAACTAGAAAACAATGTTTTGATGCATTGGATGTGCTAAATGTGCATATTAAGGCAGTACAGGAGGAGGTGCACATTAATAATCCTCCAGGACTGTAACATGCTCATGTTTAACACAAACAATGTGTCATGTGACTGCAGTTGGTTCAGATCCAGGTCGGAACATGTTCTCACCACAAACAAACCGCACCAGAGTTCGTTTGTAACTGGACCGAGACCACCTCTTCAAGAAGGTTTTGGTCTGGTTGTTTTGGTGTGCGCCAGAATGCGATTGCTGTGTTCACAAACGAACCACACTTTTGGTTTTTAATTTCAACATATCAAGAAAATGGTCTGAAAAAGTGTGTGAAAGCAGCACAGCTTCAGACTGCGCCGTTGATTAAGGGAGCCATTTGATTCAGTGTTAATGTAAAAAATATTGCTTAATGCAGCTTTAATGATGTTGGCTGCCACAATAAGAGACTCCATTTTTCAGTTTTGTCCTGAGCTGAACAAGCTGTTGAGCCACTGCATTAGTTTAGACCATCCCTGTGTATTTCTTTCATTTTACTCCCTTCTTTTCTCTTTAAACAAAATACCCCCGAGAAAGGCTTGCTGCTCACCCCAAGACACTACATTTTTCTCTGCAACCTTATCAATTAAAAAAAAGGAAAATAATGTACACCACCCGCAGTTATTTGCTGTTCTGTAATTCCACGCCATTTATCAATACAAGCCTCTTGCAGGGTGAATTTCCATAAACCTGTAACAGCACTGCTTTATCATTTAATTGGTCCCCAGTGAGAGAGACACCTTAACATGCAAATAATACAGAAACTAAGAATTAAAAGCAAAATACACAGGCAGAAAAGCTATTGAATTCACAAGTGGTTGTCTGACAACTGTGGTGCTCTTGCTTAAAGAGTTTTTAATTTTCTTCAGGTTAACAGCACGCCAGAAGTCCAGTATGTGAGGAGATAAGTGCATTTTTTTTTTCTTGGTGTTGATGATTCTGAGGTTATTGATTTTACAGCAGCCTGGGACAATACTCGACTCCTGCAAGACATCAGAGGACACACACAGCGGTCACAAAGAAAGCAAGCAACAGGCAAAAGCTAATGTTTATTTGCAGTGTATCATATTGCCAAAGAAACTGCCCACATACTTCAAAAAGTTACTTTGAAGTTGACATTGAAATGTAATGTAAATCCCTGAGCTCTGATTCCTACAACATAGTGTCACCCTGCAGAAGATAAACCTAACAGGGCTCTGCGTAGTCCCCGATGATGATCAAACAGACATCATTTAAAGTGACATTTCTCCTCCATGATCCCTGCAGGTCAGACGCAGACCTCAGGTCATCATCGCCTTCTGGTGTGACATTGTTACATGTTTTCATTGCAATGTGTCAAAACGTCTAATAACTGTATTTCTGCTACATGTAACCTGTGACTCCGTATCCCTGAAAGTGACAGTGACTGGTAGGGTTGAGGTTGGATGACTTTGTTGTTTATTCTCCAGGGAGAAGTCCATTTATCATACTGAGAGGAGGAGGTGTGAGTGGGAGTAGTTTGATGACATGGGCTGCTGCACCAAAGGGAACTGCTCTATGTGTGTATGTACAGTAGGTAGGAAGTGCATGAGACGCGTTTGTAACTGGGCACAATGGCGTCATTGTAACTCTTTTCAGTTCCGTCAGGTAAACAAAGCATGTCAGTCACATTTTTGCAATGCATCTTCGTTTAACATACCTGGACAACAATTTCAGTTGCTTAAAGTTAGGGCTCAGGTCAAATAGGACTCCTAATTTCCTAGAGGCCTGCTTAGTGTGTAAATTGGCCAAAAAAAGAAATCATTGTCTGCGATTGATCCCGCTAATCCTTTCTGCGATACAGCTGTAGCCAGTGGTATTACTGTCCCGGGAGGAATTGTTTTGATTTGTTCTTTTTTCACTTACATTTATTTTCAAAGATTGTACTTTAAATATAAGTGTTTTCTTTCTGTTACAGTGGTTACACGTGGCTGTCACCTTATAGTAATGGTATGGTACAGAGATCTGTTTCATTAATCATACCATATAGGTCGCACAGTCTGTTGATTCACCTTTGGCGGCCACAGTTTTTGCCCTAGGATGCTGAAATTTGGCATGGAGGTGTGTGTTTGTGTTCATGGGAATTGGTTGAATAATATATGAGCCGAATGTTGTAGGGAAGTGTCATTACACGTGTAACGAGTGTTTTTGAGGTTGTGTGTTAGTGAATGCATGCCTGGATGCATGTGCATATGTGGTTGTAGCTGTTGCACGTCTTTTCATTTTAAAGCAACACTTACCTTTCTGGAACATTTACGCTTTTCTTTGTTTAGGTTAAAATGCTATTAATAAGCTGATGGCACACTAAAATGTAAGTGAATTCCACCAGAAATGAAAACTCATAATCATGCCATTCTCATATGGTTCTAAGAAAACTCTGACCAATTATGGCATCGGGACCGTATGTAATGATGCAGTGTCCTGTCTGTCTTCCGCATGTGGAGGCCTCCGACTGGACTGACGTAACCGCTCGCGTAACATCCCCCAGTGTTGCCAGTCACCAGTACTATCTAACGTTAGCGTTTACGTTATATTCTAAAACTCATCAGTCATTACTGACTCCGGATAAGTTTCAAAACTCCAGGGTTGTGTTTGACTGTGCAGGACAGATAACGTTATGTTTAATTTGCTTCTAATGTAACATATAACGTTATATGACAACACAGCATCAAGTTGCTAATGGCTAACATTAGCCTACTTTAGTGTAGCCTCTGAAACATTAACGTTATCTTCCTTGTGCATTTCCACTTACTGGTAACGTTAACGCTACTACATAATGTTAGCACTCTAACCTTATTCTAAAACTCATCAGTCATCACTGACCCCGGATAATTTTCAAAACTTCGGGGTTGTGTTTGACTGAAGGACAGGTAATGTTATATTTAGTTTGCTTCTAATATAACATATAACGTTATATGACAACACAGCATCCAGTTGCTAATGGCTAATGCTAGCCTACTGTAGCGTAGCCTCTGAAACATTAACGTTATCTTCCTTGTGTGTTTCCACTTACTAGTAACATTAATGCTACTATCTAACGTTAGCACTGTAACCTTATTCTAAAACTCATCAGTCATCATTGACTCCGGATAAGTTTCAAAACTCCGGGGTTGTGTTTGACTGTGCAGGACAGGTAACGTTATGTTTAGTTTGCTTCTTATATAACATATAACGTTATATGACAACACAGCATCCAGTTGCTAATGGCTAATGTTAGCCTACTGTAGCGTAGCCTTTCTCAACATTAACGTTATCTTCCTTGTGTGTTTCCACTTACTAGTAACATTAACACTACTATCCAACGTTAGCACTGTAACCTTATTCTTAAACTTATCTGTCATCACTGACTCCGGTTGAGTTTTAAAACTCCAGGGTTGTGTTTGACTGTCTTGGTTGTAACGTTACACTCACTCTCCTCTTCCGTGTATCTGACGTTACCTTGCCAGCGGCTACATCTATCATAGATGTAATGAGGATGTAATGGAGGAGGGGGGAGTAGGCCTTTGGAGGGAGGTGGAGTTGCAGGAGGAGCGGGATGGGACTTTGGAGGGAGGCAGGAGTTGTGGATGTTCAAATTTTTTCTAAGTGCTGTGTGAAATGCAAGAAAGTTAAGAGTAGCTTTAATCCAAACCATCATCTTTTCCCTAAAACTTGAGGGTTATCTGGCCTTAACCCCTGAAGGCAAACTTCTCCCAACAACCATAAAACATGGATTAACAACAAGATCATTTAACAAATGTAAAAACAAATCATCTAAATAATACATTTACAGACCAAACATTTTTAGCATTATTAGCTTAACCATTTTTACATTGCATAAACTAGCATAGTGGCTAGTGGACTTTTATGCTACCCATAGCTAAAGAAATGATGTGTTATTTCCTTATGTTCAAGGAAAGTATGTCCAGTACATAGGGCTGAATCGACAATAAAGCTGACTTTGATTTTGTCGAGGCTGGTGCTGCAGCTGGTCAGAGTTAAAACCAGAAAGGTTAGTAGAGTTGTGGGCAACTGCAGAGTTAGGTGAATTCGTCACTACAAGCGTCCTCTGTCACGTTACATGTATCCATGTGGTCCGCTTTGTCTAAAAATATTGATGAGTGTAGCTCTAAATTTGCATTTAATTACCTTGAACGCCCGACTTTGTCCCACATGAGGCACATATTTACCTTTTACAGCACTTCTTTATTATTTACCACCAGTTTATCAGAGCTTTTAATTAAATCTTGGATGTTGACGTTAATGGCAATAACAAGCTGGTAATTATGGTAACTTCTACATAAATGCAGCATTAGCCCCAAGGGTTAAAGTCAAAGAGTTAACAGAGTACAATAACTCAACCCGCAGTTTGCTACTGCCACGTGAAAAGGGGCTAAACTACCTCAAGGCAGTCTCTGCTGTGAGTGTCACAGCATGGAAACCCCAGGTTTAAGAGCATTCACAGTGGTAGAGGTTTAACAGTGTCTTTGATTACCTGTGTGGACAAGGACATGCTGACTTAGTTCTTCTGCACTCTGACTGATTGGCCCCCATGGACAGATGGACTCACTGATTGGCCCTCGGCATACAGAGGGCAGTAAGCAGGAAGTCCTCATAAAGAGAGAGGGGTGTTCAATCTTCCAGCTCCCCAGACAACCACAACCTGCCTTCTGCTGAGCCTTATCTATTTCTTGGGTTCTGTTTCGGCCTCGTTTTGTTGCTGTTTGTCTCAGTGTTTAAGCTCGCCCTTCTCTCTTATCCTGCCTCCCCGCTCCCTTCTTCCAATTGTGTTTTTATCTGTCTTTCTGTCCCTCTAAGTTTCTCCCTGCCTCTCTCTAACAGTCTCAGACCTCACACTCTCTCATATCTCTTTCTTTTTTTAATTTCGTCTCACTGTCTGTTGGCAGCACTGTCCTTTTCCCTTCCTCTCTTCTCTCTTTTCCCTACAGCAGCTTTCAGAAAATTGTCTTCTGTGTGAAACAAGACAGAGGAGATTGACTAGCAGTATTAGAGCTAGAGTGAGACTCTATAAGGAGGTTGTAAAAATGACTCCTCCATAGGGAAATACCCACAGCTGTATTAAGATCTCCTTGTCTTTTAAACGCCTCCCATTCTCCAGCTAATTGTTTTGAAGCCAGGCCTGTAAATCCCAAGCGAGATCTGGCACTACTCATTGAATTAGCCTGGAGTTACAGAAATATCTCTCTTTTATCAATCTTTGAAAGAGGAATACATCTTTTCACCCTCCCCCCTCTCTCTCCCTCAATCTGTTACAGTCCTTCTGTATTTCTCCCTCCATTTTCTGCCTCATAAAAAAAGCATTTCTGCTTAATTCATTTCACTCAGCAACAGGAAAAAGACAACGTGACAAAGATTGTGAGGATTCAGATCATGTCACAAGACTTAATCCACTGAGCCACAGGGATTCCTGCTAATGCTGTGGTATCAAAATATGCTTACTCAGAACTTATTATTTCCAGAGGTGAAGACCCCAAATGGCAGATACCTTCCCTCCTTTCAGACAATTTGTCATCTTCACCTCGGTATGTATGAAACCAGGGTATAGCTTACCAGTGAGGCCAGGGTGTGTGGCAGACTTTGATTGACGTTAAAGCCCAAGCCCACTGGAAGCAATTTACTGAAATGCGTCATTTGTAGCTGCTAATCTGAGGCTTGTATGACACACTGCAGGTGGCAGATTTGAAGTGTCAGCAGCAGTGATGCTGCATTATTTCTCCACAATAACAGGTACTGTTACTGAACAGTTTTTGTGAGACAAAGTTCAACAAAACATATTGTTCATGCTTTAAAACTGTGTAGCATTTTCATAAATGTGATCTGCTGTTTCTCCACTAATTAAATTTAGAGCAGGCATCAAGGTGTGAATGTCTTGCTTTAACAGTTAAAATATGGCCTGTCCAGGATATATGTGTGTGTGTGTGTGTGTGTGTGTGTGTGTGTATGTGTTGGTGCTGTAATCCTAGGGTGCTGTTAAATGAGTGTCTTAACACCCTCTATCTATCTATCTATCTATCTATCTATCTATCTATCTGCATTAAAGATGGCGTCCCTGTATGTATATACAGACTTGTATATGTAGATACATATACATATACATATCTGAAGATTGTCACATACTGTAATTGAAGCAACTGAGCTTGGTAGATTTCTAGATGTCACATAGCAAGCCAGCTATTCTGACTGTCTACAGCTAGCATGTTCCCAGCTGGCTAGCATATTACTGTTATGCTCGCTGGCTACAGCAGTTCGTCTATGAATGTATAAAGAGAACTGGATCCGGCGTTGGAGGCGGGGCCCTGTTCATTCCTATGAAAGTTGCTCAGTGGTGAATGGAGGCAAAAAAGGTCAACTCCCTGGGCGTAATGTTACCCGGATCTTCTACGTCATTGGACCCATAGAGCAGGCACACTTAAGACTTCCACCAGCGGAGCGGCTCACTTCTGGATTAGCTCTCCGCTAACTTGAATGGAGAAAGAATTATTTTATCATGCAGCTCTTCGAGACTATCTCAAAATGTTATCATATCAAAGGGATCAAATCCAGATACTAAAACAAGTAATTTCATGGGATCTTTGATGCCTTTAAACACTTCAGACGTCTCTTTCACAATGTAAATCTATAGGAAAAAATCTTTATTGGCCGTATGGCATCACGTGACGGACCCGTAATTCCACCCTTTGGCCACTTTGTCAAATTGGTGCTGTTCCTGGGGCTTAAGTCCACCAAGTAACCCTGCAAGTAACTACTATGTCAATTTTGCAAGGACGACAGATGAACCTAGCAGTACCACTTTATTTTGTTAGCAGTTCTTACCCTTCATTCATCCAGTGAAAATTCACATGAACACCCCCTCAAGTTGAAACAACAACTTGAAATGTCTGAAAATTTTGGTACTGGAGTTGTTGAGTCAACATCATATATGCAGAAACATGGCAGATGAATGTAAATGTTTGGTTGATGGTAATAACATTTTATTAATTCTAAAATTGCATGTCAGTTTTTTGCTCACATGTGAGAAATGGTATGAGGTTGTAACCATTAGTTGCTGTGACCCAGATTAGTTAGAAAAGTTATTTATCAGCATTAGTCAGGTAAAGCAGTATTTTAGCCATTGTAGGAGATGTACGTATGGGTGCAGCAACAAGTCTGGGACATGGGGTGTTTACTCTAGTAAGTGAGCTTGTGGGTGCCCCTTTACACCTCTCAATAACAGTTCTGGTTCATCATCTGGTTGACTCAGAAGTGCACTCCTTACACTGTAGGCATAAACCTGGTTCAGAATATTGATACCATAATCGAATGTTTAATAAATATTGTTTTACAGGGATTCTAAATGCATGTGAAACCTAAAACTTCTGATATCATGTCCCAAATGAGTGTATTTTCATAAAACTTGAGCCCAAGGACAAGAGACCAATTTAGTTCAACTTTATTATTAAATTAGTCAGAGACCTTGGTGAAGAAACTTCTTAAAACAGCTTCACAACAACCTTGAGCAGTGGTGGTGTACGGAGGAGTCACACCAAGGTGAAAAGACTCTACATCAGGAGGTGGAGATGGTGCCAAGAAAACAACAGAAACGAAGTAAATTGTTGCTTTCTGTACATGAGTCAACTTCAGTGCTGAGCCAACAACCTTGACAAGTTGGTATATTTATACACATAAGTCAAGTCAGTGTTTACAATGTGAGTCTAAGCCAAGGGGACTTTGGAGTAAAGTGTTGCCATCCGTTTGTATGTAAGTCAAATTAAGCCAAGTTAGTTTGACTGATATGGATATTGCTGGGCTGGATATTACCATAGAAGCAAGTTTTTTCCATATTCATGCTGATTATTTTGGTCTCTTCACACAAAGCAGGATAAAATACTGCCTACTGAACAGTTAGAAACCAATCATCGGCTTTGATGTGAAGCCTTGGCAGACAGCAAGGGTGAGAGAAGCGAGAGGGGCGGGAGGAGAGAACGAGTGTTGGGGAAAAAGAAGAGCAGAGAGAGGAAAAAAAGCGGCGCACAGATGAAGGGAGCGAGAGAGAAAGCCGGAGAAAAGTGTGTGCGTACTTGAGAAGGACCCAGCCACTGAGTGAGACTGAGAGTTAAAAGAGCGTCCGTTCTGGTCAAGATGAGATGGTTGATTGTGTGTGGATGGCATCCAGGAAGTATCTGGAGTGAATTGGAAGAGCTTCCCGTCCTTTGAGAGCATCTCTTTTAATCATGGCTGTTGGGGCTGTGGGAACCAGCCTCGCCACGGAGAGGACACTGTTAATTAGACGGCATGTTTCTGCACATCCCTGTAGAGTCAACACCCTGCTCGGCAATGATTACACTCTGTTTCTGTCTCACAAACACACACACAAATCTCACAGTCATGCTTGTTCTCTCTGTCTCTCTCAACTTTTTTATTAACATGCAAATATACAAATGTCTTACACGCATAAACACCAATGATTTCATGTATACAGACATTCAAGGGATGAGCTATTTTTCCTAATTTGTGACCACAACCAATGTAACCACTCTTCCTCTTCGCCAGTAATGTTTCTGGCATGTGTTTGGCATATGCCATCCTGATTTTTTGGGGCTTTTCCTCTTGCAACATTGCACAATTATCCCATTTATGTGGCTGATGCACCAGCAGTTCGGGCAGCGAGTATGTGGCCTTATTTTTAACTTGCCTTATGTTGCTGTTGAAAACTTGCTAATAAAAAATCTGGCTTTGAAACGTCTATTAAAGCTCACACACACACACAGACACACACACACACGGCGCTAATTGGTATTCAGCTTAATGAGTCATTTGTGTACAGATGCCTTTGTACCTGAGATTCACAGTTTGTTGCCGCTGCATCAAAATGAATGTGGTAAACTCTCAAAAGCGTCATGAATAACCACAAGAAGCCTGAAAAAGCAAAACTGAAGAGGGTGTATAAGTGGGAGATGTACCACATGGCCAAAAGTATGTGGACAGCTAAGGATTATATCCATATCCCCTTCTCTATGGGCTTGTTAAAAATGTCATTTCAAATCCTTGAGCTTTAAAATAGTGCTGTGGCAGTCTCCATGCTACTAGGAAGGCTTTCCATACAGGGGTTCAGTTAGACAAAATCAGAGTTAGTCCTCGTATCCTGAATGATTTTAATGTCCTGGACAATGGGACAAATTTCAATGAAACTTTACTTTTTTTCTTTTAAATGCCTGTATCCTTTTGTATCATTCTATGTCCCATCTCTAAATTCTGAGGTTTTTTTGGGTCCCTGAATGCAGCACAGGTGGAGCTCTCCATGAGTTCTTTTTTCCTCTGCAGCAGTTTGTGACTCGGTGGGTGGATAATTGATTTGTTGTTACGTTCAGAGCTGATCACACCAGATCGATGGATGAGAGAAGTGCGAGTGAATGCAAACTTTTAGGCCCAGCAGAATGAACGGTTAAGTTTCACTTTCAATGCGCCTGACGTCCTGCTGTTCTGTCTCTGCCTCGAGTGCACTCATGCTCTGACAGTGTGGCGCTATAACTGAATGGTGTACAAGTTCCAATAGTGCTCCTAATGAACGTTCCAGCTCCAAAGGCTGAAAATCCACAATGGTGTGCTGCCACAAATAAATGAATGTGTGGCAAACTCTGGTATCTGTTTGAATGTATGTTTCATCCATGGTCATGGTTAGATGTTTTCGGAGGCCTCAGAGTCCTTCGCTGTCTGCATGCAGGCATGTGAAGAGGCTTCATGGTCTCTGAGGGTTAAGATACTGTAAGATGCTGTTGACAAGCTCTTGGATGACATGTGAAATACACTATACACAACTGAATCATTGTTCTGTTGCTTTAGGTGTTTGGTATGGCTGTGTCCATGCATACATGCTGTACCAGGATCCTCTGACATCAGATTTGTGTTGATATATTCAAATAAGATCAACTGTCCCTCATCCAGTTTATTCTAGTATTCATCAAAATTAAGATAGACCAAGAGTACAAGTTTTTCTACATCAACAGTGAAGAGGCAGACTGGAAACAGTGGGAGAGAGATCTGGGTATGACGTGCAACAAAGGTCCAAAGGCTGAAACTGAACTATGGATGTTGCTGTTGTGTGGCATGCGCTGTAGCCACTCAGCTACAGGTGCTTGGAGTGCATTGTTTTCTATTGGAATGTCGGCACCGGCTGTGAGTGACAGCACTGCACGTTTATGGGATGATCTGTTTCTGTTTATTCCTGTCACTCCGTTTCAAAGATGTGTAATAGACGAGAAGCAGCTGATTTGTGAAGTTGAAATGAAGCGTTATGTTTACGAAAAACCTAAATATGGTGTCAACAAAACAATGGGTTCTGTTGTTTGTTGGTTTCTAACAGTGGTCTGAAACTTGGGAGGCGTCTCGCTTAGGTGTCACACCATCCACCATCCCCTCCATGTACAAATGTAATGTGCCCATGATTTGTAGAAACATACAACCAACATTTCCTCCTGGCGACTAAGTTGCAGCAATTATCCCGCAACTATCAGTTTTTCTTTCATTTAGTTTGTAGTGACTCCAGGAGGTAGAGTAGTTTCATGGTTCGATCCCTAGCTCCTTCTGTTCATTGTGTCCTTCGGCAAGACACCGAACCCCTAATCAGTTACAATGGTTTGGTCATTATCTTGCATTATCTTGCATGGTAGCTTGCTGCCATCATGTGTGTGTGTTTGTGTGTGAATGGGTGAATGAGAGGCAAAATTGCAAAGTGCTTTGGATAAAAAGCAATGTATGCAGTGCATTTAGGGAGTACTTTTATGCTGTTGAGTAGGAGCAGAAAACAGATGTGCATCCGTCTGTGTGAACAGGGCGCAAGAGGCCGAGCAGCCAGGTGTGTCCACATACCGCTGGCCGTATAGTGTATGTAAGAGGATATTTTTCTTGATAGTATCACAAGTTCCAGGTGTCACAGGTGTCACAAATTATCATACATTTTCATAAACATCTTGCTTCATCCCCATCGTGCTTCTTGTCGTTACCTGCAAGTTGTTCCCCGCATCTGTTTTTCTCTGTCACCTACGTTTCCTTGTGAGGCACACACACATCCTCTTCCTCTCATGCGTACACACCCCTCCTTCTCTCAGCTGCTCCAATGAAGCCATCACTATCTGTCTGCATCCCAAGTCAGTTGTCTGAACACTGCTCAGGCAAGACTTAGAGAATTACATTCATCTACTGTGGTAATTCACACCCTCACTCTTTGTCCGTCTCCTCTGTCTGTCTTTCTATCTCTGCATCTCACCATCTTTTTGTGTGTGTGTGTGTGTGTGTGTGTGTGTGTTCTCCCCTATTTCTCTCCCTCTAAACGACTTTTGCAGCAGAACGGTTTATTTATAGGGCCAATTAAATCTGGAGGAGACTCTGTGGGCTTTGGTGGAAAATACATCTAAAAAAGCAGAATAGTTTTACATTTTATAATCTTGAAGGCCTGCAAGAGCTGTAAACTGCCTGTCATGTCGGGTAGATAAATTGTATTTGATCTCAGAGAAACACGGAGGGAAGGAAGGGGAAAGAAAAATGGAAAAGATGGGGGATTTGGAGAGAGAGGGAGAGGGCAATGGAGAAAGAGAAAGACAACATGAGTGTGGGGGAGTGAATCTTTTCTTAATTTTGTAAAAGTCTTTTCTGGAGTCCCGGGAGAGTTGACAGCAGGTAAATGACATTTTCTGCAGCAAAGGAGAGGAGAGGGAAGAGGGATAAGATTAACTACAACAAAAAACACACTAACTACACAATGCAGCTGCTTTTACACTCACAATCTAATTTTATCTGTATGTGACTCAGATCTTTGGGGTGGAGAACATGACGTTAGTTTAGGTACTTAGCTAATCATCGCGCTCAGAAGCTGAAGAAGAAGCTGTTTTCTCTGACAGCTGTTCGCCAGACACACAGTATTGATGCACAGGTCAAGACAATGAACTTGTGTGATTCAACATTATGTTCAAAGACCACAATCATTTCAAAATAATGCACGAGCCAGGCGAGGAGATGGAGCCCAGCCTTTTCAGTGAGATCTCACTGTCTGTGCCTTAATGAACCTGGAACAGCTGTTCATGCTGTGCATTAACATACCGGCCACATCAGCAAAAAGGAGGTTTTCTCCAGTGGGGAAGTTTAACCAACCGCCTCAGTCACAAAAGACTGGAATGTAGGAGTACTGAAAATGTAAAAGTACAATAATTAATGTAAAACAATCAATCAAAGTATTTTATTTTGCTTTGTTACACCTCTAACAACACCCACCATGATGTCATGATGTACTGGCAAACCATAGAATATACTTCTGCATCAAAGCAGCAAAATGAAAAGCTAATCCACTAGAGGTCAGCAAAAACACAATTTTCAGCTTGTAACATCCAGGGCTAAATGATGTCAGGTGTGTAGGATTTAGGGGCATATATTGGCAGAAATGGAAAATAATGTAATCACCTGAAAATAAAAATGATTTTATTTATGTTATGCCTTTAGAATGAGTCACTTATATCTAGATAGGATGCGGGTCCTCATCTACCGAGATTGATGTGTTGCACTGCAGTTTTTTTTTTATAGTAGCCCAGAACGAAACTACCAAACTCGCTCTAGATAGGGTCATTCCTGTTTTTACGTCAACCACTGTAGTCTGAAGCCCCTCCTCAACAAGCTGAACAGTGTTGGACACATTTTTTAATGTGAAACTGTGTATTCAGTGTAGGGATATCCCGATCCGATATTCGGATCGGTATCGGCCACATATATTAGCAAAAAAAGTGCATCGGCATCGGATTGGACTGCATGGAAAAATGCCGATCCAAGAACTCCGATCCAGTTTTTCATGGACTCCAATCCAGGTTTTCCGGCCAGCCCAGCGCTCCGCGATTCAAGCAGTCCATTCCAGTGAACCGCTCCAGCACTTACTATCAATCCACCAGGCCAGCATGCAGACACACAGGAAACAGCAGCACCAGGCTGGCACTGACAATACAAAAATAACTGAAAAGGAAAGGCAACATTGTTTGTTAAATGTCAACAATGTCTTGTGGCGTTAATCTATTTTTTATTTATTAGGGGGCCAAAGCACAAGTGTGTGGAGTCTTGCTGCTATTTTAATTTTAATGTTAGACATTTTAAAGATTTCTTGTGTTGAATTATTTTCTATTTATTAAGGGGCCAAAGCAGCCAAAGTAAACCAGCCATATTTTTTATTTAATGTTAATGTTCATGTTTAAAGTTTGTTTATTTAATCCTGTTCACAATAAACAGGTCAGTTTCTCATACCAACTGTTGTGGATCTAACTAACCCGATTAAGTTGTTCTTGTTAGACTAATATCTCTTGATCAAACCTTTTCTAACATGACTGACAACAAAATAAGTGAATATGTATAATACGTGCTTGGATCGGATTGGTATCGGTATCGGCCAAAATTCAAGGCTGTAATGTCGGTATCGGATCGGAAGTGAAAAAGCTGGATTGGAACATCCCTAATTCAGTGCTTTTACTGGTTTAACTCACCAGGGGTGTCACTTATAAAACAGTTCAGTCAGGAACACTTTAGTCAAAGAAAACTTTATTTCCATTTGCAGTATCACATTTGGTGGTATGGCTCTGTTCTGAGGCCTCTCTGCTTTTCCTCTGGCCGACACAGAAAGCCTCTTCAACTCTTCAAATCAACTTGGAATTGTCTACATGTGGATCAGCTCCATATCCAGAACTCAACACATCCACATTCAACCATAAATGGTCAATGCAAAGCACCTAGATGTTGTTGATCATTTTTAGTCATCCAGGTCATGGGAATCCTAAGTGCTATATCGTAGGCAACTGGACTTGCATGAGAAACTCGCAACTCCAGTTGCCTACGATATAGCACTTAGGCTCATGAATGTTGATGAGCCTGCTGATGACTTGGTCTTAATGGTGAATAACTGCAACAGCTGAGTGTCACTGTAGTATTGATATTTACAGGAATCAGACTGATTGCTTGACAGTCAGTGGTAATCTCCGACTCTGGGATATAAATAAAAATGTAAGTTTGATAGGTGAACACAATTTATTGATTTATTTCAGTCCTAAATGGTGATCTTGGCCTGGATTATGATGAGGACTCATCATGACGACATTTAGTGTAATGATTGCGTGAGCACTGTCACTGGCTTCATTTCCAGTTTTTCTTCTTTACGCAGTTCATACGTGGAGGTGAAAGATGTACCTGTGTGACTGGAGAAGGCAGATTGAGTGTTGTAGCCATAGCAGTGT
Organism: Epinephelus lanceolatus; assembly: GCF_041903045.1. NCBI lineage: Eukaryota > Metazoa > Chordata > Actinopteri > Perciformes > Serranidae > Epinephelus > Epinephelus lanceolatus. The sequence goes on from NC_135743.1 coordinate 11,303,147, forward strand.
CCCCAGTGCGCTCTGTGTGCGCACAGTCATGTTCACTGCAGCGATTTTACACACAAACACTCAATGAAAACTAAAGTCAAGCTTGGTGTCATATGCACAGTTTTAGATGATATTATTGAAAAGTACTGAGGCTCTGTCCTTCAGTTATTCACTGCTATTTGATGTGTGCATTTCAACAGTTGTGGTTTGCTCCACAGCTGACAAAGAGTGTCAGCAGCATACAGTCCAGCCCTCTCCTCACTCCGGGGGGGGGGGGGGGGGGGGGATGTGATGGTGGGACAATGCTGATGAAATATTGAGCAGAATTTGATTTGGGATTTGAGTTGGCTGATAATTTTTACAACTGAAAAGTGCTTATGGTAAATATATGGCTCTCAGGCATAAATAACACTGCTGGTTTTAATGTTTGAGATAAAGTGAAATTTGAATGAAGTGAAATTTCATGTGTTTTATATGTAAATATTAATTACTACAATCTGGCTTCATTCACTAGCCAATTTCCCTTGTCTCCAAAATGTTCGTATGCATGGGTCGGAGCTTCCCTGCAGGTGTGCACATTCTCCAGTCAAGTTTGTTAAATCAAAGCCTTAGAGTGGGATGTGCTGTACACCTCTTTCAGGCCTTGTTTTGTGCATATGCAACGGTTATAAATGAGACCCCTGGTCTGTTTGTTTTGGAGAGGAAGAAACCTCTGCAAATAATCCAGAACATCTGGATCTTAAGTTATCAAAGTAAAAAGCTGAGGTAACACTTTACATGACACTGACATAACTATGACATGACACTGTCATGAACTTGTCATACACATTATGTACATGTCATAAATGTTTATGACTGCTGTGGTTAAGTGTCATTCGGTTTTTGTAATGACAAGTTGACATTGTTTGGGTTGTCTTGATTATGACAACTTGACATTAATTAAAGTGACATTACCAGAAGTTGTCTTTGTCATGACAACTTGACATTAGCCAGGATGACATTAACAGAAGATGTCTTTGTCATAACAATAATAATCATTATGTCAACTTGTCATAAACACAAAAAAAAGATGCATTTCTTGTTAATGTCAAGTTGTCATGACAAAGACATCTTCTGGTGATGTTGTCCTGGTTAATGTCAAGTTGTCATTATAAGAACAACCCAAACAGTGTCAATTTGTCATTACAAAAACCGAATCACACTAGTGACAGCAGTCATAAACATTTATGACATGTACATAATGTTCATGACAGGTTCATGACCGTGTCATGTCATAGTTATGACAGTGTCATGTCACTCTTATGTAGATACCTTCAAGTGTTACCAAAGCAGAGCACACATTAGCAGGTGTTGGACTAGTGGCCTGTCTGGGACAAGTCAAACACCACTGTTCTGATTGTTTTGGAGAGGAAGACACCCCTGTTGGTAATTCAGCTCCAGGTAAAAACCTCCTGAACAATGAAAACTGAAGGAATTCTAACCGGGAGTTCATGCTTGGCGTAAGTTTTTTTCGTTTGAACTTCTTGGAATTACTTTCTATCAAAGACGTAGCCCCTACTCATTTAAATAGTCCTCAGGTTTTGTGTGCGTGGCCTTAAATTCTGCTTCAAAGCCATGTGACAAGGCTAACACTGTTAAATACCGTCAGTGCATCAAGGCTGTTTAGGGACGGACTTGAAGAGAAACTCGTGGCAAAACTTGCCCTCAAAGCCAACAGCAGTCCCAGAGCCAGACCCTGACAACATGACTGATGCTAGCTGGCAGCTGGCTACACACTCCTACTGTTAGAGAGGCAGAAAGATAGAGAGAGACAGCGGGGAGAGATGAATGATTCGGGTCAGTGTCAGAACAGGATTGATTTGGATCAGAACCAAAACCACTGATGGCTTATTGAGACAGAGAGATGGATGGAGCGATGGAGAAGGAATGACTAATAGATTTTAGATACAGCATGTCAAGCTGCCAGTTGGCTTCTGCTGGACGAAGGAGGTCATTGGAGGGGGAGGGAGGGTATGTAGCATGATGGCTAGATGGCTAAATACCCCACACACATACACACACATCTTACAGCCTTGGCTGCCAGTCAGATTTGGACCTGATGCTTTTTAAGCGCTGCAATATACCACATAATTAATTACACGCCATGATTAGGACATTACATCTTGTACACAATAGAGAATGGCAGAAAGGTTTGGAGAGATGATTTCTGATGTGCACTCAAACTCCTGGTGCTGTAAGTACATGGTAGGTGCCTCATCCCACTGCTCCACAGAGTATCCCATCTATTGTCCGACTATTGTCCGTCCTGCATTGTCCTCTGTAGCGGCCAAAATGCCCAGAGCTACTGAACACAACACTGGACACAATGGATGGACGCAGAGAGGAGCTGAGTCTTGGCAGAAAGGAGTTGCACACACACTCACATATACACAATAAACACACATACGGTATGCGAAACGCACATATGGCACACATGCTCATACACACTCAGACATGCACGTATTATACACATACACACATTCATGGGCATAAACACACAGCTGCTCAAAGGCACAAAGCTGGCATAACAATGGCAGGCAGAGAGGGCCAGACTCGTATACAAGCCCCTATGGGGTTGGAGGGGGTTCACACACACTACACACACACACACACACACACACACACACACACACAAAACAAGGGCCTACATCCCGCAGGCAGAGAGTAGAGAAACAGAGAGGGACAGTCCACAGTCAGAGGATCACAATATAAAAGACAGGCACAAGAGAGGGGATGACAAAAATGATGTTGATGTGGGGAAAAAAGAATGCGAGAACGATATCAGCTCCATTGAGAGACAGAGTAGCAGGGTCTGGTGGGACAGTGCTCTTCCTGTATGTTTCTGTAGCTCAGACAGTGTCAGAAAAAAAAACACTGGTGTCAAGTGAATTATATCATGAAAGAAGGGAAAGTTGTACTCTCATGGGAAGCGTCTGGCCATCCTGTCTGATAGGAAGTTAAAGAAAAGGCAAGTTGAGCAGAGATATTTCTTGGTCCTTCCAGCTTCTGATGTTTGGGGCATTGACAGAATAACTTGCCTCTGTTTTGCAGCACAATCAACAGTGGCACCTATGAAACACCCGGCACAGTCGCCAGAAGGGAAATGTTGGCATTGTTTGTTTCTGCAAACCGTGAATATGTTACATTTATATGTTTCATATGTATCATATCATTGTTTGTTAAGTGACAAAGTATATGTGGTGACTGTCATCGGGAGCTGGAGGGGGTGGTGAATGGCTTGTCACTTGGAAACACACCTGCCAAGCTGCAGACCACAGTTCGAGACCAACAAACAACAAAACCAGCCATATTTAATAGGGGTGTAACGATACATCGATCCACATCGATACATCGATTCATTTATTAACGATCCGATTATATCAATGCAAAATGAAAACATTGATCCATATCGTCATCTTAAAGATACACATTTATTTTAAAATTCACATAGCACGTTTGTGTCACCATTTCTGGGCAAGCGCGCCTCCGCTCAAACAACAAACAGAGCTCAGAAATAAAATGGTCAAATCATATTCTAGTTGTTTTTGTTGATGTAAATGATTGTGTTAGATGGCCATATGATATCGCGTCATATCGATCGCAGGCTCCTGAATCGAATCGAATCAAAATCGTATCGTGACAGACTTTGTGATATCGGCAAACATCGTATCGTCATCCAAACAATTCAATATAATATCATATCGTGATGAAGCTGGTGATTTACACCCCTAATATTTAGGGAGTCATTGCTGACTTTTCATTTGCTTTTTAGCCCCCAAACATGGGTGGGTTTTTTTGTGAACCGTTGCTTGTTTCCAGCTGATTTTTAGACCCGACAGGTAATTTTTAGCAGCCCATCACTGTTTCTCCAGCAGCTTTTTAGCCACCAATCATGGGTGTTATCTGGCGTCTCGTCACTGTTTTTCTAGTGACTTTTAGCCCCCAAATGTGGGTGTTTCTTTGCCAACCATCACTGTTTATGCCAATGGCTTTTTAGCCTTCTTACATGGGTGATTTTTAGCATCCTATCACTATTTTTCCAGTAGCTGTCAAACCACCAAACGTTGGTATTATTTAGCGAACCTTTACTGTTTTTCCAGCGGCTTCTTAATCCTCAGATGTGGCTATTTTTTTGCAAACCGTCACTGTTATTCCAGCAGTAATTTGTAGTAGATTTTATTTTGTTGAACTATTAATATTACATACAGAATCTGAATCTCACTCTGAGTTACTGTTGTTGTTCACAAACTAAAGAAATGAGAGATCATTTTTGTTTTGTTTTGACTGAATATTTGAAGGTAAACTGTAAAACTATGTCACTTATTTTGTTGCAATTCTATGTTGTTAAATTAATTTTTTTTTTTACTAATTTGTCATATCGTCAAGAATATCATTATCGCAAAAATACCTGGAAATATTGTGATATCATTTTAGGGCCATATCGCCCAATCCTAGTTTGAAGAATGATGAAATGCCAACATTTTTTTCTGGCGACTGGATTCTAAACACTCTGGTTGTGTTCATGCAGCTGCAGTTAGCTATTACAGACCGGAAAGTAAGAATGCATTTTTTATGAAGAGAGGGGCTAGACTGTTGACCGACATGGAAAAATGTGAAAGGTTAATGCGTGAGTAATACTGGCCATCAGCTGCAGCTGGTAATCTCACTGTGTAAGACTGACTTTTGTCACTACAGCTGGTGTGCACACACGTTTCCCACTGGTTGGTTTGGCATCACTCAAGGTTGCACCAAGTCCTTTTAAAATTAATTTCAGAGAGATGCGCAGACAGGAATCATGACAATGGCATATGCAGTGTTGTAATATGAATTAAATTGTCTCAACACAAGCTTGATGACTGAGTATACAAGATAAATCACTTAGTAAGCTTGTCTTTTTTGGCAGTGCTTTAGGAACACCATCAGTGTCACGACACATGACCAAACTGAGAAACTGTTACTGAATTATTAAAGTGGAACATGTAAGATTGAACTGAGCAGCGTGACTGATGGGCTTTTGGCATCTGCAGTCAAAAGTGAGAGACTGGGTGTTTGTTTGTGTGTGACAGAGAGAGTATTCAGGTGGCAGTGCTGAAATATGTGTTCGCGTGAGGGTAGCACTGAGAGAGAATGCACCAATGGGTGTGTTTTGAAACGCAATAAATGTGAAACACGTGTTTGATAACTGCACTCTGCCACCGTCCTGTGGCTCAGACCCTGTTTCCATATGACAGGATGGGTGCAGCAAAAACTGTTGAGCATTAAAGGGACAGTTCACCCCAAAATCAAAAACAGATATTGCCATCTACTAATTGATGAGAGGCTCATGCTCTCGACTAATAACTAGGGCTACACCTGACTAAGAATTTTCCTAGTAGACCAGCAGTCGTCATTTAGGGCCATTAGTCGACTAGTCACCCTCATGTTTATGATATTAATTTAATTACTAAATTATATATTTTGGGCGGGGCAACACAATGGTTTGAGTTGAAGGTGTGAGAAAGAATAGTATCAGTAACATTGTTAACACTGTGCTACATTACAGAGAAATACAAAACCATACTAATGAACCTTCATTAATATAGGCCTATATTTTATCTACAAGTGCACGTCACACACTGAGCGAGCCGCCTGTTAATGACGCTGTGGGCTAATGGGCATGTAGCTACTTCCATGTTTCAGATGATACGTCATGTTTGTAGTCGACCAATGAAGATGAGTTTACATATCATCTTGGGTTCGTCCTTCACCTTCTCAAAATGATCCCACACTTTGGATTTCCTGCCCGACATGTTATTAACTAACCTGTGGAATAACCGCAGGTACCAGCCCTGGAAATCAACCTGATTCCTGTCTAGTTCCATTATATACAAGAGAAGGCAGACATGTCCACAGTCGATATCTCCAACATTTGGCAACTCACAGCAAAACAATTTAGACTGATAAATACCACTACAGGTAAGAAAAATATGAGAGGAAAAAAAAAAAAATTTTTTATTCTGGTGCGAACTGTCCCTTTAAAGTAATGGTCCAAAATGCAATAAAACACCTTACCTCCAGCTCTTTATTCAGTTGTAGTTATATGTTTTCATCCACTCTTCTCATGCAATATTTTACAACGGATGTGCTGAGAAAAAAAAAAGCTAAAAAATGAAATTAAAAAAAGAAGCACATTTCTTGGAACAAGCAGTCATTAACCTCAGTGGCTAAGTCAACACTCTGCAGCTGCTTCACAGCAAAAGCCTTTTAATGGCTCACTGGAGGAAAGTTAATTGTGAAGCAACTTCGGGAACCGTCAAGTTTGTTACAGGTCTAAAAAACAGATCATTGTAACATCAAAAAACTTTTTTAAAAAATATGCCTCTGTCAGTGTTGCCTGCATGACCACACATACAGGTCATCAACGCTTGATTGAGGGCATGGACCTGTACAGGACCAAGATATGGTGAGTCAGTTTGGTTAACCTGAATGTAGTGGAAACCCAAAGAAGTCTGTTTCCATAAAGCAAGGCATTTTCTTCCTGGGGGAAGCTGCAGGAAATTAAAGCACTTCTCACTCTGTTACAAATGATGTTTGTTTGTATTAAAGTTAAGTGGGTGGCAACACATCCAGACCTTCATCAGACCAGCAGTCTGCTCTGTGCGCTTGTGAACATTTCATGCTTCCAGTTCATCTACTGTACAGTATATCTGCTTGGAGAATTGGAGACACTTTCCCTGCAGATAAAACAAACAAATTGCAAGACAACAAGCTTGAGGCCAGGGCTTCAAAAGATAGTGTCAGGGTAGAAATATGTGCGCGCGTGTGTGTGTTTGTGTGAGAATGCGTGCGCGCTTTTGTGTACACACAGTACACCATCACAGATGCAGGAAGACACAAAGACAGACTCTCTCCATCACTTACAGGAAGCATTACCGTCTTACTGTTAGCTACCATGATGGTATCCAGTAAATATCTGTGTGTGTGTGTGTGTGTGTGTGTGTGTGTGTGTGTGTGTGAGCGAGTACTGTATTCTCTTTAATAGTGGTATCTATTAATGTGCATGTTTCCAGATCCCTCTAACCATCAATACATGCATCACTTCTCTCTGTGGGATGTTGTCAGTGACCCTGGCAACAGTTATAATAAGGAGTTTTTCTCTCTTTACACTCGAAACACAAACCTGCATTTTGCAAATGGGGTCACAGTGAAGGTGTGCAGTATCATCTTCTCTACGTATCAGCTTGCCAGTCTTTCTGCCTCTGCATCTGTCCCTCTGTCTGTCTTTCTCCACCTCTTTTCTCTCTGCCTGTCTGCCTGTTAGCGACAGCAGCTGTGCAGGGATACATCTAGCAGGAAATTCTCTGTCTTGACTAGCTGTCTTCTTGCCTGACAGCAGAGAAGCTGAGAGCTGAAGAATCAGGAAGCAGCTTTTATCTTGTCTGTCTCCTGCCTTTTGCTCCCAACTCCCAACTCTGCTTCTGAGAGGAGACGCTGAGAGAGAGACAGAGAGGGAAGGGGGGAGGAGGAGGAGGGGGGGGGGGGGGGGGGGGGGGGGGGGGGGGATAAAAGCAGGACAGAGTGGGGAAATGATATTACACAGAGAGAAATGAAAGAAATAGAAAGCGAGACAGAAAGCTGATGCCGGAGTCTCTCTAAGAAAACGCTATTTCTTTTCTCCGTCTGTCTTCCTCTCCTTCTCTGTTTCTCTGGCTGTTTTGATGTATTCAGACAAACCCACAGTGCTCCGATGGTGAAACAGGCGTGCAGACACAACACAACAGATGAAGAGTGTCAGCTGGTGGTTAGAGGCTCACACATGCTGCTTATCTCTCTCTTTCTCTTCCCCAACTGCACTCTCACTCTCTCTTTCCGCTCAAATCTTTTGTCTTGCTCTCGTTCCTCCTCTTCTCCCTCCCTCCCGGCTTAGCTGTTGGAGTGAACTTGAGATCAATCATCTACCAAACATTTGATCGCCAACAGAAGATCGCCAGGCGGGGATGTATAGACTGTTGCAGCTGAGCCATTAGCACACAGCCACTCCTGTACTTGTTTGGGCTGTAAGGAATCCCCGTCTCAAGTGGTTTTGTAACACTTGAGTTATTATTTAATCATGCTGTAGTGCAATGCAGAAACACATTAACTGGAGCTTCTGTTGTGTTGCAAATGGTTGCATGAGTGTGTTCATCATAGACATTCACAGTTCATGGCAGCATTTTACATATCCAGCACGTTTTCAGTGGGAGTGATGCTCGGGAGGCCTCACAAGATGTTTTCAAAAACAAAAAAATTATAGTTATTACAACATATTATTATAAATACTTCACAATAAAGAGTATGACTGATTTGTACTTTTCAACTTTACTTTGAGGTAATATCTAATCCATTCCATTCGAGCCAGGTCGTGGTTTAATTTGGCTGCAGCCATGGAGTCAACATTGACTTATCAAGGTCAGCAAAAATGATCGAGGTCATGTCCACATGTTGTAAGATATTGTGTGTTGTTTTTATATGTGTGTTAGTTTACAAAAGAATGCCAATAAACATTTTAGCCAATATGATTCAAGAATAAACAACAGGGTCCTGATAACACTTGGGTCGAGCGCCTAAACTAAACGCTGAGACATGTTGTGTTGTCATTTCTGGTCACGCTGCTTCCGTCCTCTCATCTGCTCTCTGTTGGAGTTTCACTGTTGGCGGGGCTCAGCGCCTCAACACAAATGCACTATTTTATTCTTTATTTATTTGGCACTACTGTAGCAATGATTATGTGCGCAACTTCCAGTGAAACAGCAGAAGTAGCAGTAAGCTAGTTGGTCCCATAGACTGTCTGTGGTTAGTCCCAGTGGCTGCTCTTGGTGGCTAACTGCTAACACTGGTTTTTTTCTAAAGTAATTCACCTTCAGTTTAGCAAATACTGATTTATTCTTTAACAAATATTTAACTAATGTTAACTTAGCATTATCTGTAATTTCTTTCTGGAGCTCTGGTACCTGTTGCACTGTCTGTGTCTGTAATGACTAACAACCAGTCTAAGCTACATTTTTGTCTTCAGCAACCCTGTGTTGAACATGTAACCAGAACAAAAAGGGATTGTTCCTGTTGCCAAAGGTACCATTGATATGAGAAATAAAACCACAAGAGTTTCACCAGACATAGCGAAAAAGTATTAAATCAGAATTTTGCAGAATTTGCAGAAGAGAATGACACCTAGACTGACAGGTCCGTCACTCAACGTCAGTACATGATACCCCTGTCTTTCCCCGTCTGACTTCATTCTCAACCTACACTAGAAAATTAGCGCAGATGAGCGGAGGATTAGCTGGGAAACATCACATTTATTCACTTTACATGGAGCTACAGTTAATACTGAATGATGTTAAATGTTTGCAGAATGTGTTAGTATTATATATATATATATATTATATATATTATATAGTATAAATAGTTAAAAAGTCATCAGAAATCATCTTCAGAAGGAGCAGATGTTCACATTAACCTAGCTTTTAACGGAGCAAGGCAAGCTAATTACTAGCATGCTCGGTTAAAAAAGACAAAAAAAAATACAATGCTTTGAGATGACTGTGAGAGATGGCAGAGGTTTGATCACATAATCCTGTTTGAGCTATAACAGGTGGTGTGTTCCACATTTTAGAGTACTGTGTCCACACTGTAAACAAACTGTTACCATTTGAAATCACCGGTTTCAGTTCAACGCCGGAAGTCGCCCACATAATTTGTGCAAGGGATCATGGGGGCTAGGAATAAGGTGGATAGAAGTTGACTAATGCAGTTGAAGTAGCTGTCTTCTTGTGTTGCTAAGAAAAAAATAGACAGACACTTGCTGCTTTCCATGTGTTTGTCAAATTTGGTTTAATTTTGAAGGCAAAACTGAAAATAGGTGAATGAGCGCGAAATTGATAGCTGCATTTTGAAACATAATGGAGTTTCCTCTTTCATTTAACACTTCTCACAAACCAAAGGTTGTACTTGCAACCAGTGCATGAACATGCAAGAAACCTGTTTCAAGTGACAGTTATTTGTGCAATTTGCATGTATTGTTCACAAATCCCTTTTGTGAAATGGATTTCAGTTTTACAAAATTATGCAATTTTGCTGATTTTTATTTTGTTATATTTTTTAGTAGGGATGTTAATGTTTTGGTTAACCATTGGTTAACCACTGTGAATATTTTTGACCGGTTACGCATGCCAGTTTAGTAATAGTAGCACTATGCTGTACTAAATTAACAAAGCTAATAAGGTGTTCATGCTACACTGGTTAGCTTACCTTGACTGTTCTGTGTTACACACTACCGGGGTCTGGTGGGAGCCTGATAGCGGCACTGCTTACTCGGTGAATACTGCTTGTGATGCTATCCTGAAAGATTGTGCCCACCCACCAGTCTCCCCGCGGTTGCCCCGGTGAGTATGTGGCTTTATTTTGACACGCAAGCCCCCTTTAGCATTGTTAACTACAGTTAGCTTTGTCAGCTGGTGCTAACATGCGTTAGCTAACAATGACAAAGGGGTTTTGTGCTCAAAAAGAAGCTGCTTAATTACCATGGCTACCTCCGGGGAGGCCGGACGCTAGCTACCATGTTTCCACATCATCCAACTGCCATTGCTCCTTACCAGTGTTAATCACCAAATAAACTGCACCGCTAGCTAGCTCCCTCCCGACCAGGGTGTAGGGTTGCCACACTTTGTGGTTTTCCTGGGTTTTGTATCTTATTTGAGGGACTGCCCTGGAAAATGACTGTTCTTTCCTGGGACACAAATTGTCCTGTTTTATTTTTGAAAATGTACTTCTAATTCAGTTCCAAATAAACCAGATTCTTTTACTGCTATTCTGTTTTCCTGCTTTACGTTTAGACATCCGATCCCGTGTCTGAAAACAGGTAAGAATGAGTAGAGCACAGCGACGACTGGCCATTTGCCTATACTTCTTTTTAATTGGTGGCAGAAATGAGCCACAACTGCTGCACGGGATGTCGCTGTCGTAGTTAGGCTATCCAGTCATTTCACATTATTTTGTGCAGTTAGTAGGCTACCGTATTCCCCGCCGTACTGTGAGCTTTACACTTCATAACTGACACAGTGGAGTGCACAGATCATTTTATTTTGAAAGCCCCTGACGCCCCCTCGTGTCTCGTGCTGCTGTTGGGATGATTATGATGTCTAATGTCAGTGTGGCCGTGTGCCGCATGGTCAGACGAATAGAGAGGTGCTATGCAAGTGCAGTCTATCTACCATTTACCAGGTTATTATAGTGCAGAGCGGCTAGCTAACCAGTGTAGATGAGAGGTTGGGCAGTGAGCACAATGTTTTTGCATGTTATGGTACCCAGCCGCCTGTCTGTCAGCAAAGCTAACAGAAAATGAAATAAAAGGGAAGACATAAAATTTCACCACCTATAAATGAATAGCACTTGGAAACACGGCGCTGAAGCTAATGAGACTGTGGAGTGCCGGACTAAAAAGAAACACCTCTTGTATTTCATGTCATTTGTGTTTTTGTCTGGTTAGTTGTCAGTTAGTGAGTGGTGGGTTTTTGAAAGCGACAAAAATGGTCATCCCCATTTTTTCTTTTTGCAGGTTACGTGAGGCCTTGTAGCTCGTAGGCATTACATTTCAGCCACTAGGTAACATGCAGACTGAGACCACTACATGTTCTGTATGCTCATTTTAGGTCAGCTGAAGGACAGCTAAACAGGGCTGCATGCTCTGGCTTTTGCCAAAACCAGACCTGTCACCTTCTGACTGGCACCAGACCACCATTATAAACACCATGTGGTGACACCATGCATTTTTCTATCAGCAAACACTGTGTGCAGTAAGTCACAGAAGATGTTGCTTGTTGTGTGCACTTCTACATTCATGGCTGTTGAAAATGACACACTGTTTTAGGGATCGCAGTGGCTTCATAATGCCTGGCTCAGATTTAGAGCCACTCTAATCTACAGTCAGCACTTCTGACAGACATTTAATGGTTTTATTGCTCTGTGGTATAGCTGAAAATGGCTGCATTATTGTATTCGCTAGACAGACACAGTGATGTATGCACATATGCAGGAACACACACTCACATGCACAGACTCGGTACAATAATGACCTTGACTAAGTAGCTCTCCAAATTGTAAGTGACTTTTAGAGCACTCCTCTGCTTTTCCCTGCATTTGCCTCAGCCGCATTCCCTCTGCACACTACACTACAGTGTCTTTCACAGTGGCCTCTGTGTGTGTGTGTGTGTGTGTGTGTGTATGTGTGTGTGAGTGAAAGAGACTCATTGTTTTATCAGGACATACATTTTCAAGCTGTATGGACAAAACAGAGAGCAGGTGGGGCCTCATGATGATTCCTATTATGTTTATTTGTTTTGTTTTTTCTAAAATGGCCTTAACATTACAAGTGCTAATGGGGTAACATTTGGTAATACAAAGGTTTACTTTATAGTAAGGTACCTATAGTAAGGTGACTTTTATTTTGCGCCACCGGAAGACATTTAGCTCATCCGCTGACACAATAGGTTCTTTATTCACATATTTGTACACAATTGTGGATGTTGAATTACGTTAACTAAACACTTCCCACATCACATATGCTGTAACAATCGCTCCTGGACTTGGGGGCAGCTGTAACGTCTACTGTTTCAATCAATACTGTGACTTTAACATTGCCTGTAGAAACAAATGGCTGTTAACAAGTAGAACACAGATACAAGTTACTCACATAAAAACTGTATCCAAATAGTTCAAGAGGTATGAGTAATACCTGGGTCACACTACATGATATTTCTGTCTGTTCCGACGGTGACTATGTCAGATTAGGCGATTGTGGAGTCATAAAATCGTGCCATGACAGACATGACAGACTATACGTTGGTCCACACCAATCATCACTGGGCGTCTTTCACGTGTGTGATATCATCGGGTCATTCTTTTGCTTTTTTTTTATTATTATTACTTTTATTTCAGTCACTGTGTCTGTTCATGTCCCAGCTGAAATGTTGTTGTAGTAATGTAAGAAGTGCCACCAGGTGGCAGGAGCTACACTTGAAGCACCATATGCACACTGTGCAAGTCGCTGAATCCTCCACAACAAGTTCATGCAAATGTTCCACAATAAAAGCCTGATTAGAAAATGAATGGATTCTCTCAAGCCAAGTTATAAGGGCCTTTTATTTTTATACAGCTACAGGAAGTGTTGAGTTTGAAATGAAGGCGCGATGCATTAACTTTATCAAGGCAAACGGGAGTGGATAAAAAGTAAAAATAGAAAATACAGCAGGAATAATAAATAACGGACCATTTCTAATGTATTCTGTTTCAAATGAAGCTGGTAGCCTCTGCAGTTGTGGTGAGTAAAAGCCCTGCTTCTAGTTTTTAATTTCATTATTTTATATCCTGCATTATGAAGAAATAACATTCTCTGCTAGCCTGATGCTAACGGCAGTACTCACCGGGTTGCTTAACGATGCTGCGTCTGGCTATAATCAGGCTGATATTGTGTTGTGTGAGCCCATCATACTGACATCAAAACCAAATATTGTCACAGTCGCCCCCGGTCTCCCCTTATCAACCCTGCATTTCCAGTCACAGAAGCAAATTTACGCAAATTGTGGTGAAATGCAGATGAGATGGAGCTGGTATACATAAAGATGCTGGTCATGTGGGCACAACACAGGACAACCACAACGCCCTTGGGCAATCCATTTTTTTATAACTTTGAATATTTATTAAGTCATTTTTAGTAGATTTGTGATTTTATATGTTTTTATATGACTTCATTTGCTGCTTCTTAAGTGTGTGTGTAAGTATGGGTATTTAAATTTGCACTGATCAGATGGTGCTGTAGCATTGTTCGGACCTCTCATTAGTCCGACCTCTCATTAGTCCGACGTCCCTTTGTTCCGATATGTGATTATACTAGGCTATACTGTATTTGTGTACCATAGAGGATCAGCAACGCAACAAAAGTATTCTACTGGTCGAGATACAAGTGTCATAGAGAGAAGAGAGTGAAACCATAACCTCCTGTTGTTAACTCTGGGGTCCGGGTTGTGTGGGGAGCTCTCCACGGTGCTGAACGGCTCCCGGCGGGCGTATTTCTGCCTTGATGGTGCGCCGTGACCGACTCTGGGTCAGCTGGGAAAGGCTTAAGGCGGAGCAGGCTCACGGCTTATGTGTTTGCCACTTTATTTTTCATTTTAACCCACACCATGATCTTTTCCTGACCCTAACCAAGTGGTTTTTGTGCCTAAACCTAACCAGACCTTAACCACATGGCATCATGATGATTTCGGAAAAACGGGACTTCGGAACAATGGGTTTAATGTGGTCGGAACAATGGGATGTCGGACCAATGGGCTGTCGGACCAATGGGCTGTCGGACCAATGAGCAGACCCTGATCAGATGTGGCACTTTAATTTTGTTACTCGATGTGTAATGACAATAAAGGCATTCTTTTCTATATCTATATAAAACAAAGCTTTATGTAAACTGTCAGAAAACAGCAGAGTGTATTGCAGCCTCTACAGAAGTGTTCAGTGTGGTGTGTGTGTGTGTCAAGCGTAGAGAAAGGGTTGTTGTGTATGTGCCAGGACAGACAGGTGAGCTGGATGTCAGATCAGCAGTAAACCGTGAATGTAACAGTGAATGTTCAGTGGGCTACAATTTGTCAGAACCGCCTGACGGGTGAAGCACAAAGAGAAATTGTGTGTGTGTTTTGTCATCTGATCGGCTCGTCTGATCGGCCATCTAACTATTTAGAAGGAAACGATCAGTTGCTGATCAGTAGGAGCATCCTTATCAGGGGGTGTTCAGTTTATAATCCTTGGTGGGCGCCGACTCTGACTGCTTAAAGTAGAGATAGTGAGTTAAGTCTCGTTTCCACCAAAGAGTTTCAGTATGGTACCTTTGGAACCTAAAGTAACCCTTCAGACATTGTACCTATTGGTTATTGTCACTCACTGCTTCATCCAGCACTCCCTGTATTTCCTCATCACCAGTGACACAGAGGGAAGTCTGCACCTTGTTTATCATCCACAGAATGAGGCTGCACGCTGACATTGTCAGAACAAAATAAAACAGGCTGCAGTGAGTCTCTCTCCATGGGATATTTAGAAATAGCAGGTTTGTGCATTTAGTCCTTCTCAGGCAAACTCGGGGGTTTAGTGTTGCTGGAGCCAACAGGAACTATGCTCCGTGATGCTTTTTTTTTTTCTTTTCTGAGTGAGGATTAGAATATACACCATTCACATAACCTGGTCGAAATTAAAATATATAAACGCTTGAATATCCACTCATTACTAAAAGTGTCTGTCATATAAAAACTTCCGTAATGGTCATAGTTGTTGACAGTGAAATTTAAGGTGTGTTGATGGATTCACGTTGTCACCTCATACATTGAGTAACATTACAAGTTAACGTTCCACCTTAAAAGTCACTGGCCATCAGCCCAGTGAATTAAGTTATTTTCAGACTATGGCTGATGCAAGAGGCAACAAAACATCCTTTCATTTTATAGTTACAGTTTACTAAAACTCTCCACAGTATGAACAGTGGTTACATGAGCCTCAAAACCAGCCACAACTCAGCCCTGAGCAGAGTGACCGTCCTCTACTGACCAATCAGACTGCAGTGTTCACAGCTCCACCTTTAGTACCAGATCTGTGTGCTAGGTACCCCAACAGAGGGGGGACCAAAAATGGGGATGGTACGGAACGGTTACATTGGTACCATCCACAACTTTTCACAGTAAAAAAGGAAAAAAAAGCGTACCGAACTGAGCTGTATCGTACCCTACTGCTTGGTGGTAACGGGGCTTTAGATGCGTATGGGCTGCTAAAGGCATACAGGGGAAACACTCATAGGCTAGCCTGCTCAAGTTCAGACCTAGATTATTGGTTATCAAATAAAAACTAACTTTTATGTTTCCAGGTTATAACTCCAACCTTTGGTGTCCAGTTTACCATCATCTGATAATATAATTGAGAAGAAACAATAAACATAATTACCCAGATGATTATTTATTTGATAAACCAGTGGTTTCTTTTGCAGACTTTCCAGAACACAAAGTTGTATTTCTTTACATTTTTATATCTCAAATAGCTTTTCTCAGATTGTTGCCCACATGTTGGAGCTTCTGCTTGTCTGGATCCAGCTTGTAATGAAAAGGGTTTTTTTATAGAGCTGTAAAAGTATATGAGGGTGAGAATGAGTCTTGCTGGTGATTTGACGAGAGCAGAAATGTCTGTGGAACAAGGCCAAACTTCAAGGAGAACTTTGACAAGAGATGGGATGTTCCTGACCTCCCTGCACATGGTCAACTCTGAGTCCTCCAATGAAGTGTGAGAGTGATTCCTGTCGTATATTCAGTAGTACTATAAGTAAAACTGAAGGGTAGTGTTTTCAGGTAGGGACGTGTGTGTGTGTGTGTGTCCATCTGTGCATGTACATGTGTGTGTCAGCATGTGCTCTTTGTACATCTGTTCATTTACTCTCAATGTTAGTGCATGTGTTTTGTTCTTGTCTTTGTAATGTGCATCTGTGTGTGTGTGTGTGTGTGTGTGTGTGTGTATGCATTGGGGTCACTGGTAATTTGAAGTGTGAACGCTTGGTTTCTCCCCAGCATGATGATTTCCTCTGTCAGCAAACTGTGAGCTGGAAAATAGACCCGTATTACGATGAGATTAACTTTAACGGTCAAGGATTCCAGATCTTTCCAGCAAAGTCACTGAAGATTAGGGCGTTCAATGATGCTTTTCTCTGCTCTGCACTTGTGCAGCTTTCGGCTGTGTTCAGTTCAGTTGAGTCCTCTGCTGCTTTGTTTGCTCTGTTGAATTCTCCCCTCATCTCTTCCGTGTAGATTTCATTTTGCGCCGTCTTACAGTAGGTGGCAGATTAGCTGCCTGCGAGAGACAAACAACCAGAACAATTGTATGTTTAATGCGTGATACTGACAGAAGGATGTGTTCCCCCAGTGACTCAGAGCAGGAATTCATCACACTTGCACCCTTAAGTATACTGCAGCATGCCATGAAAATATATGCTCACATACACTTATCAAAATGCTGTACTTCAGTCAGGAGCACTTTAGTAAAAAAACAACAACTTTATTTCCATTTGCAGTATTATATTTGGAGGTATGGCTCTGTTCTGGGGCCTCTCTGCCTTTCCTCGGGCCTACACAGAAAGCCTCTTCCACGTGCCCACATAGAAAGCCTAAGGTGGAGAGAGCACACTTCTCTGCCCTTCCATGTGCCTACATAGCCTAAGGCAGGGAGAGCAGCAGCAAAGACCTCCCAGGAACAGAACAGAGCAGCATCAATGACAAACAGAAATGACATTGATAAGTCAGACACAGTATGAAAAGGAGGAGCTGGGGTGGAGGCCGGTTGCAAAGCAGCTTGCAGAGGAAGCAGCAACAGTAGGCAGGCCATGAATGAGATTAGGGCACCATGAATGAGATTCATAATTGGTTGCATAGAAAGGAATCATGTGATCTATCAGCTGACTGCTCCATCAGTTGATTGGGCTGTTTGAGATCAACTGATGTAGCTGGGATGTGAGCTGAGCATGACATCGTGTCCTGCCTGAACAAACACTATGCTCAATTTGTGTGGTGACAGCACTCCCTGATGGCAGTGGCTCCCCAGCAGGACAATACACCATGCCACACCACAAAAACTGTTCAGGAATGATCAAAGAAATGTGACGAAGAGCTCGAAGCATCAACCTGGCCTCCACATTCCCCAGACAATAATCTGATAGAGCATCTGTGGGACGTGCTGGTGCCCCACCTCACTATCTACAAGACGCAAAAGGATCCTCTGCCAACGCCCCCGTACCAGACACCACAGGACACTCCCAGAGGTCATGTATCCATGCCTCGACAGGTCAGAGCCAAGTCCGATCCAAGAAGGCCCCACTGTAGAGGGTACCTCTGGGGTATCTGCATGTTCCACAAATGGTCAATCAGATTGGGAATTTTTAGGCAGATCCTGTCACGTTCCTTGGGCCATTCCTGGTCAGCCATCTTGGAGCACTGTTGCCATGAGGGGGGTACTTGGTCTGCAAAGGTGTTTGAATGAGTGGAGCATGTCAGGTGGCATCCACATTAATGCAAAGGACCCAAGGTACTCAGCATCTTGTCACGCTGCTTGAGTGTAAACAAACTGCGCTTCCTGTTGCAAATAAAAAATGAAATACACTGGAACCCAAAAAAAAACTTTTCTTTTCATGAGTCCCAGAGGAGCTATCTCTGCTGCTAAAGTTGTCGCTGTCTTCCACGTGTTGCTGTGCTCTTTCTTTTATCCTTTGGCATTTAACCACAGCCTCGAACACCTGTATGCGTTTATTCTGCCCCATCAGGTCCGGAAGAATTGCATCCCTGGTACCTATGGTCGGGGAAAAAGAGGAGTACTGTCACATTTTCAGAATATTGGCATTGACTTGGCACCAAAGTATCAGTACTTGTGACATCCCTAATGAGGCCTCTGGTGATTCCCACCCCTACTTATTACTGTTTTCACTCCTAACAAATTACTCTGACACCCACATCCTTAGTTGTATGTATAGTATGAAAAGTATGTAATATGTTACATCTGGGAAATATCTTTCCAAACAATGTAATTGGTCATTAAAAAGCTCTACAATCTAAAGGGGAATACATTACTTTGTTTTTGTTAAAAGTGTTAATACGTTCACTTTTGAAAAACCTTCCCAAACCTGTAATTTAACCCCCAGGTGTACGAGAGAGAGAGAGAGAGAGAGAGGTTTGCTGCATAATGTAAAGACAAAATTTTAATTATTGAATCTGCTCCTCCACGTACCTCTAGTCTGCTCACGCTATTAAAGATCTGAAATGTCAATTTATTTAACATGTGCTCTAACAACTCTGATATCAAGGTAAGCCTTGAATTACTGGAATATGGACACAGCTCGTGGGTTTCATCTTATTATGTGCGAAAAAAGGAAAAAGAGCTGTATTTGTCTTTTCTTTGCCGATACGGTGGATAAGGAAGATTAAAGACGTCTTGTCCTGACAACTCGAGAGAACAATCTGACAAGACTTAACAAAACCCATCACAGAAAGGTAGAACTTCAAACAGAATCAAAACCTGCAGATGATGAAGGAAAGGTGCAAACACACCACCTCAGGCTCCGTCTCTCTGCCTGCACGCCTGTCTGTCTGCCTCCATACCTGGCCGTCTGTCAATCTGTCTAGCCTTCACTCTACCTGTGTTACAAAGTGGCATCTATCCTGCTGCACCAACTGCAGCCAATTCTTCCCCTCATGTTGCAAATTAGAGATCAGCTGTCATGTTGTCATTAAAAAGCTGTTTCTCGTTCAGCTGCTCCGTATTACCCAGTAAACACCACAATTCCCATATCTCCACTGTGTACCACACAATAAAGTAAAAATATCTTTAAATAGCACTTTGACATCGAGTCAGATGTAACAACTGTAAGGTTTGATTAGTATCGGTGTGTGTGTGTGCGTGTGCGTGTGTGTGTGTGTGCGTGTGTGTGTGTGCAAAGGTGCGTTTGTGTAACTGACAGTTAGCTGGCGGACAAGCTGTCACAGCTCTCTGCTCTGCCATTTCCTATGGACTTATTATAGAGCTGTTATCTCTCTCTCTCTCTCTCTCTCTCTCTCTCTCTCTCTCTCTCTCTCTCTCACACACACACACACACTCACACACACACACACACACACACACACACACAAATACACACACATTGTGGATGTGATAGTGACTGCTGTGTAATACTGTACATCACACTCCAAGCTCTGTCATCACAACCACTTTAATTAGAACTTGGGAGAAGTGTGTGTGTGTGTGTGTGTGTGTGTGTGTGTGTGTGTGTGTGTGTGTGTGTGCTCGTGCTGTGATTTTCCATCCAGTCTAATCAAACTTGCAGTAATCAAGTCCGTCGCTGACAGAAGAGATGCAAACTTTACTTTTATCTTAGAGGCATCTAATCACAATGGCCACATCTTGTGTTTTTATGTCTGATACAAAGCCCACATTTTGTCTTTTATACCGCACTGCAAACTGCTCTCCTTCTCCTGAGTCTATTAGACTGAACACATTTATGCTACATTCATATTTTAAAGGCAAACTCTGAAGACACATTTAATCAAACACTGAAGATACACAAACTGTTGAACATACTGTAAGTCATAGTTGTAAAAGTTACACTTGCTTGCACTCGCACTCCCTTCTCACAATGGTATGTTGGAGGAGCTAATGAGCAGGTTAGCTGAATTAATGAGTAATATTGTCACTGCTTGCTAACTGGCACACTCTGCCTGACTCTGTGAGAAGGTGTGTGGAAATGCAGGAGTGTCACTTTCAGCTGGTGAGTGTTTCGTGCCAGAAATTGTTGTCAGAACTTTCTGGAACTGTTTCGTTTTTTTAACAGCCTTAAAAAAAAAAGGTTGACTCCCTGGCTGGCTTTCAAACCTACTGAACTATCATCAGAGTGCCCCTCCTGTCCTGTAGTTTAAGCAGTACTTAAATATAAAGCCAAAGGATACAGTGCTAAACAAGCAACAGCTACAGGATTTAAAGGGACAGTTCACACTAAAATCCTTCTTTTCCTGACATTTATCAGTCTAAATTGTTTTGGTGTGAGTTGCCGATTGTTGAAGGTATTGACTGTAGAGATGTCTGCCTTCTCTCCAATATAATGGAACCAGATGGCACTTGCTTGTGGTGCTCAAAGCGCCAAAATCACCTGATATATATATGTCAAAATTAAACAAAAGCTTAACCTGAAGAAGTGACTGTTACATGAAAACCAAAAGTACAGACAGGCTTTTTGTTGAGTGAACAACACCAGAATTCCCAAAGTCACTGGAAGATATGAGGAGGTGGATAGAAACCAGAGGATCTGCAACCTCTGTGACGATAATGGTGTGGGAGATGTGTATCATATTTTGTTTGAATGTCAGAATCTATGCCTTATATCTTACAGATAAAGTATTATTTAAACCGCCCATCTATGTCTAAATTAATTTGTTATTACAGTCAGATAAGCCAAAAGTTTGTCAACCAGGTGCTTTTTTGAAGAATGTGCTTCCTTTGTCGGAGTAACGCCAGGGCCGCTCGCCGAAGTGCTGCGAATAGCCTCGAAGCGCCTCGAAGCGAAGCCAGTTTCCTTTCGGCGCCCATGTTAACTGATTGTGTCATCCACACTGCGCAGTTCCGCGGCCGGCCCTGCAGCGATCGTTTCGGCATCTGGTCTATTTTCTGCGCAAGCCGGGCAGGAAGTTAAACAAAGGAACAACAGCAGCATCCGGTCAATTTTCAGAATAAAACAAATTTCAAAATAAAACACCCCGTTTGACAAATGCGATGTATATACAGTACAGGCCAAAAGTTTGGACACACCTTCTCATTCAATGCGTTTTCTTTATTTTCATGACTGTTTACATTGTAGATTCTCACTGAAGGCATCAAAACTATGAATGAACACATGTGGAGTTATGTACTTAACAAAAAAAGGTGAAATAACTGAAAACATGTTTTATATTCTAGTTTCTTCAAAATAGCCACCCTTTGCTCTGATTACTGCTTTGCACACTCTTGGCATTCTCTCCATGAGCTTCAAGAGGTAGTCACCTGAAATGGTTTCCACTTCACAGGTGTGCCTTATCAGGGTTAATTAGTGGAATTTCTTGCTTTATCAATGGGGTTGGGACCATCAGTTGTGTTGTGCAGAAGTCAGGTTAATACACAGCCGACAGCCCTATTGGACAACTGTTAAAATTCATATTATGGCAAGAACCAATCAGCTAACTAAAGGAAAACGAGTGGCCATCATTACTTTAAGAAATGAAGGTCAGTCAGTCTGGAAAATTGCAAAAACTTTAAATGTGTCCCCAAGTGGAGTCGCAAAAACCATCAAGCGCTACAACGAAACTGGCACACATGAGGACCGACCCAGGAAAGGAAGACCAAGAGTCACCTCTGCTTCTGAGGATAAGTTCATCCGAGTCACCAGCCTCAGAAATCGCAAGTTAACAGCAGCTCAGATCAGAGACCAGATGAATGCCACACAGAGTTCTAGCAGCAGACCCATCTCTAGAACAACTGTTAAGAGGAGACTGCGCCAATCAGGCCTTCATGGTCAAATAGCTGCTAGGAAACCACTGCTAAGGAGAGGCAACAAGCAGAAGAGATTTGTTTGGGCCAAGAAACACAAGGAATGGACATTAGACCAGTGGAAATCTGTGCTTTGGTCTGATGAGTCCAAATTTGAGATCTTTGGTTCCAACCGCCGTGTCTTTGTGAGACGCAGAAAAGGTGAACGGATGGATTCCACATGCCTGGTTCCCACTGTGAAGCATGGAGGAGGAGGTGTGATGGTGTGGGGGTGTTTTGCTGGTGACACTGTTGGGGATTTATTCAAAATTGAAGGCACACTGAACCAGCATGGCTACCACAGCATCCTGCAGCGACATGCCATCCCATCCGGTTTGCGTTTAGTTGGACGATCATTTATTTTTCAACAGGACAATGACCCCAAACACACCTCCAGGCTGTGTAAGGGCTATTTGACCAAGAAGGAGAGTGATGGAGTGCTGCGGCAGATGACCTGGCCTCCACAGTCACCGGACCTGAACTCAATCGAGATGGTTTGGGGTGAGCTGGACCGCAGAGTGAAGGCAAAGGGGCCAACAAGTGCTAAACACCTCTGGGAACTCCTTCAAGACTGTTGGAAAACCATTTCAGGTGACTACCTCTTGAAGCTCATGGAGAGAATGCCAAGAGTGTGCAAAGCAGTAATCAGAGCAAAGGGTGGCTATTTTGAAGAAACTAGAATATAAAACATGTTTTCAGTTATTTCACCTTTTTTTTTGTTAAGTACATAACTCCACATGTGTTCATTCATAGTTTTGATGCCTTCAGTGAGAATCTACAATGTAAATAGTCATGAAAATAAAGAAAACGCATTGAATGAGAAGGTGTGTCCAAACTTTTGGCCTGTACTGTATGTGTGTGTGTTTATATACATATACTCATTACTAAGAAGTGGACATACATGTGCAGCTGTTAGGAAAACATGGCGTATAATTTTATGAGGTCATTTACTTACCTATGATGGAAAAACAGCCCCAAATGTGACGGAGACAACAGCTGGGAGCAGAAGCGCTTGTTGACCAGCGTGTCTGATGTATTTCTGATTTTGATTCTGATTTTGACAACCCGAGCACCATCTAGTTCCTTTATATTCGACAGAGGGCAGACATCTCTATGGCTGATATCTCTAAGACTCTGCAACTCACACCAAAACAATCTAGACTGATAAATAGCACTACAGGTAAGAGGGAAAATATGTTTTTTCGATTTTGGGGTGAAGTGACCCTTTAAACCTGAGTTTTCGATTTGCTAAAAGAAGTCTCAATGAAGTATTGTAGCTAGCTAATGTTCGGTGGCTGTAAAACTATGGTACAAATGTTGGCTAAATGCCCGTCACCTGTAAACTGCGCAGCCAAACGTGTGGTTCTAAGTTTGGTTACATAAAGAACATTTGCAGGGTTAGTAACTACTAGCTGTAGGTAGCTAGGGTAACTACTTTCGCTGGTGAGCTAACCCCTAACACAATAGCCAGCTGGGAACATGCTGGTCCTAGTTCAACTGTCCATTCTCTTTTTACTATATCGTTAACTTTCCCTGTGTTCTAAGTGAATTTAACAGTTATTATATGTAAGACAGATACCTGGGTAACAGTTAGGGCTGCCCCAGACTAAGAATTTTCCTAGTCAACCAATAGTCATTATTTCGGGCCATTAGTTGACGAGTCGTCTGCATGTTTACGATATTAATGCAATTATTAAATGATATATTTTGGGCGGGACAACACAGTGGTTTGAGTTGAAGGTGTGAGAAAGAATAGTATCAGTAACATTGTTAACACTGTGCTACATTACAGAGAGATACAAAACCGTACTAATGAACCCTCATTAATATAGGCCTATATTTTATCTACAAGTGCACGTCACACACTGAGCAGGCTGCCTGTTAATGACGCTGTGGGCTAATGGGCATGTAGCTACTTCCATGTTTCAGATGATACGTCATGTTTGTAGTCGACCAATGAAGATGAGTTTACATATCACCTTGGGTTCGTCCTTCACTTTCCCCCTGGAAATTAGAGAAGTACGTTATGGTACTGGAATGGTGTGTGTGTGACATAACTTTTACAACTGTGAAGTAAACTGCAGCTGTTTTAAATCTATGCTCACAGCAGCTGTAGTCTTCAAATGACCAAACCATGTCACCTTTTAACTATCAGGTGGTGAGTGTTGGACACTCAGAAGGACTCATATTCCTTGGACGCTCTGCAAGTACCTGTGTGTTCAGGCAGTGTGGCTATCAACAACCAAGTGTACATAATTTGATTTAATTTAACGTAAGTTATTATGGTAATCTTTCATTTGAAATGCATCACATCACATTTCTTTCTTGCTCTTTTAAGACACCTAACAGATTTCCCTGCCTTGTTCTGTCTCCAACATCAGAAGCTAGAGCACAGCCTTGCGTGTTGCGCTATGTGTCTGTAATTCCCACCGACAACTGTGTTAATGGATGACAATAGCAGAGAGGAGAGCGCCATATGTCTGAGCCTGGGGCAGCGCGGAGAATGGCAGGGCACACAAAGACGAACGGAGACGGGGGGCGTGAATGAAGAGGGGAGGAACGAGATAGAGGGCTGATGGGGAAAAGAGGGGAGAAATGGGGAATCCAGTAAAACAGGGAGGAAGAGAGGAGGAGAGAAAGCAGGAGGGAGAAATGTGAGGCTAAAGGGGGAGCAAGAGTTGGGCCTGAAGAGATGGGAGAAATGGGTAGAAGACAAGTCTTAGAGAAGGAGAAAGAAAAGGAATTAAAGACTGTAGCAAACGGCAAAGAAGAGAGAAAGAGAGTATGAGGAGAAAAAGACGGGGAATTAAAAAAAATAGAGGAGGAGAAAGGAAAGGAAACGGGGCAAGAGCGGGATAGAGGAGGAGATAAAGAGACAGATAGGGTTTTCTTCCTTTCCACGCTGTTTTCATCTGCATCTAAATATCAGCGATCTGACTGGGATCATTTCACTTGTGGCCAGAGGTTTTTAAGTGCTTGATTGTTGGAGCAAATGTGCTTCCTGACTTGACTGAATTGAGAGAGTGCTGCTTCCAGTGCAGCCACGATGCTGTAGGACTCCAGCACTGAACGTTTTGACTTGTAAACATTGCTGCTCCCGTATCTCTCCTTTAATAAACTGTTTTATTACAGCTTGCAAGAAGTTATCACAGATTTACACCCTTTTTATGATTTGTGGTGTTTATTTATTTCAAATAGTGTGGTTTCAGTTTCTGTATTTTTTCCATTCCCTTTTAGTTTGTTTCAAATTTACAGTTATTGCTTCAAATTTATATATATTTTTTAAATAATTTCTGTGATTATTGCTCAATGTCAAATGTAATCTCTTCTTTTGTAGGCAGCAGTGCATTTATATTATCTTGATAATACTATTGACAACTCATCTAGCTGCTTTTATTATCCAGTAATCTTTTTTTTCCACATAAAATGGATTCTTTTATTGCTCTTTTTTTTATTTGTTGTGTTTAAAGTTTATTATCCAGGTTATCACACCCCAAGCTGGTGTTGGACAATAACAACGTTTTTGTTGTGGTTCAATTATATTATGAAATGTCAAGTTTTAAGGGTATCCAGTGTGGGGGCGGCCGACTAATGTGCACAGATAGTGTACATGTGATAGTATGAACACTGTATACGGCTGGGTGAAATGGAGAAAATCAAATAGCACAATATTTTTGACCAAATACCTTGATGTTGATCGATATTGTAGGGTTAGGGTCACAAATTAGATTTTTGATAATCAACAGTAATGTGGATATAATGACTATGTGGGTAAAGACAAATAATAGAACAGTGAGAGCAGTTTACTAAGTTCGGAAAAGTTCGGACTGCGGTAGGCAGAAATTTGGGAAAGACCAAGGAAAAAAAAGCAGAAATATAGAATACACCCTCCTACTGCAGCTTCCCCTCTCTGTCCTAAGCCCCTCCCACCAGACAACCCCAGGCACATTCACATGCTGCAAACAGTTACCTGGTGATCGGCTGCTGTAGCAGCTTAAATTCAGCCTGTGCAGACTTCCAGCACTGGGTGTCACAGCAGGCTTGTGACCACCGTCAGTGCCCCGTCTCAAGGCCTTTGCACATTGAGTCTGTTTTTTCTGATGTGTTTTTTAAATCCGTTAAACAAAAGAACAAAAAAATTGTCACGCACAGAAACCTTGCACACTCATTCTGATGCTTTTTATTGTTCTATTCGTTGTGAAAATTCGCAATATGTGACAAAGTGAAAAGACATTTTCCTTTCTGCCTGTCCCCACTGGAGTTACCTATCTTGATGTCACTACTCCATCCCTGTCTTTCATTTAGCACCCCAGCAGCATGAAGGGGCGGAGCGTGCGGTCATCATCCACCTGAATATTACTCTCTGACCTGCTGACAGTGAGTTCTCTGAGTCATGAAATGATTCTGTGACTGTGTCGGCTGCGTCCCGCTGCCACATTTTCCTCACTGAATCTTGGTCAAACGTCTCTAAAGGCTCTGACGGATGTGAAAAAAACATCGAACCTGTTCCGAAAATTTTAATGACGGATGAAAGTTTCGGACTCAGTGTGCAAACGTGATTGACTCAATGTGAAGTCGTTTTTATTTTTAGATGTGTGACAAATTTGGATGAAAAACACGGACTCAGTGAGCAAAGGCCTTAACCTGTGTAACGGCAGCAACAGAAAGTTAGTGTTGTTTGGGTTTGCGCTGGCTGATTTGGGGTTGCCGCAGCCACTGATTGAGAGTCCTTCACTGGGAGCTGCTGCCCGCTCTTCTCCTGGTGAGGTGGTCTGAAGTGGTGAGGCAGAGGACACACGATTTTTTGAGGCTCTAGCTAACATTAGCTACATAAACTACATGCAGCAGCTGTGAGCCTTTAGCTCTGGTTAGTAGAGGGCTAAACTATTAGCAACTTATTCCCTTCATCTCTGAAACGCTTTCCAAATACTGACATGTAGACAGTTGTTGCCAATGCTGAAAGCAACGTTCTCTGGAGGATTTGCCACCAGTGAATCAGGCTTTCATGATGAAAAGGGAAGTGCACGTACATCTGCATTTGTAGAACAGCCAATAGGAACGCCCTCTCTCTGAAATAACCTGTGATTGGCCAAAGTCTCCCATTCTAAAGCCTGGAAACAGCCAAGAGGAGGTGTAGAAGTCTATTTTTTCTTGCAGTCCACTTGAATTACAACATGCTCAAGTTTATAATGGATTTTTTGCCCAATGACACCACAATTAAAGTGCATACACCAGCTTTAAAACCAAGAAAAGACAAAATGTATGATATTAAGATATCAAAGTCTAAGACAATATTGAGTCTCATGTTATGATATTGATATGATATCGATTTTTTGCCTTGCCCTGACACCATAAATGCAGTTTTGTTTCATAATCAGCTTTATGTGATTTATCTATAACTTACTGCACAAAGGCTTCCACATGTTTTTGTTCCAAAGAATAATCATGACTTAATTACTGAAGCTCAATTTAATTTATGAGAGTCTGCGTCTAATCATCTCTGAATTTGACTTTAACGATTTTTTCATGGCATCACACATTAGTATCAACCTACTCTGAAACAGATTTACATTTGAACAAAGTTATAAAACCATCAGAATTCAAAACTGTCTTGATATTTGGATTCAAGCACTTATAAGATGCCCCCATTCTGAATAACTTTGGATTACAGTTTTGGTGGTGTCAGTCTGTAATGGCCTCTGATCAGGAGTACATCTCATCTCAGTTGCCAGAGCTGCACTTGTAGTGTTCATGAAATCTCAACTTTTCTCTCTTCATCTCTCTTCATCTCATCTCCTTTCATCCTCCCATCCCCTCCTATTTCAACTTCCTGTGTTACTCTTGTCCTGCTGCATCCAATCGCACACAAACTCACACGTCCACATACACTTGGCTTTATCTCCTCACATACAGCTCCAAATTATGGAGTTAAGCGGTCCATTAACAGGAAGAAGAGAGGGAGCCAGCATGTCAGATATCAGACAGGACAGCTTGAGAGAAGTGGAGGGGACAAAAGAGGAGAGGAGAGGAGGGGAGGAGGAGAAGACGAGAGGAGGGGACATCCTATTGAAATGGAAATGGAACAGGCCAATTAAAACATTTCACTGGGAGCTTGTTTGCATCTCCAGCTCAGCTCACACAGATTATATATACAGCACATTATGGAGTAATGAATATGTATAAATTGAACTCCTCAATTATCACACCACCACTGGGTCTCAATTAATACACTATACTTCTCAATCATAATCGGAATGAGTATATTTCTCGCTCATCATGTAAACGCATTCACCTTTAAATGACTTCACACTGAGACTGAAAACTGATCCCACACAGAGCGTGTTAATCCGTTTAATGATATCCAAGTACAATATATATATATAATATACTGTCGGCTTGTCAATTTCAATGTAAACAAATAGACTTGTTATTTTGAAAACACACTGATGTATGTGAGGCAAGAGTACATGGGAGCAACAATAGGTATTAAATACACACCCTACATTTATGCAGTGTTAACGTCCTAGTTGTAATATATGTAAATACACCTTTGGAATCATTACTGACTGGTAGTGGATATAAATAATGAGTGTAACCTCTGAATGCCTCAATTATTTTATACACCTGGGACCTGACAATACTGTTCCACTAACCAACAGCTAGTTGCTGCTAAATTATTGCAGAAACTGAAAATGCTTTTCCAGCTGGAGCAGACATTTTTTCTTAACAAGCAACCCTGCTTCGAGTTTAAATGTAGTAAATGTGTTTGGCAACATTTAGAGTCCACCACAGTCTACGCTAAGTTAGGTTACCCTGCCATGTAACAGTTCTCAATCAAATTACGTATGTTTGGGGAGTGAGTTCCAGAGGGTTGGAGCAGCGATGGAGAAGGCCCTGTCCCCCCAGGATTTGTGCTTGGTCTGGCTGGGGGGCTGGACAGGAGGTTGGCATCGGCAGAGCGGAGTGTAATGATGGAGGAGCTCAGACAGGTAGGGTGGGGCCTGGTTATTAAGGGCTTTGTATGTTATGAGGAGGATTTTGAAGTGGATTCTCAGGGGGATGGTGAGCCAATGGAGCTTATGGAGAACAAGGGTGATGTGGTCACGGGTGCAAGGGTGGGTGAGTAGCCGAGCAGCAGAGTTCTGGACATACTGTAGCTTATTGAGGGTTTTTGAAGATGAGCCATAGAGTAGACTGTTGCAGTAGTCCAGACGGGAGGTGACGAAGGTGTGGATGAGGGTTTCTGCAGCTGAGGAGGAGAGGAATGGACGGAGGTGGACGATGTTCTTAAAGTGAACGAAGGCTGTTTTGGTGATGTGTTTAATGTGCAGGTCGAAGGAGAGGGATTGATTGAAAATGACGCCAAGATTTTGGATGTGAGGGGAGGTGGATACTGTGGAGCCGTCGATGTTGAGGGTGAAGTTATGGGTGGATTTGGTTAGTGCTTTTGGTCCAGTGATAATAATTTCAGATATCCATCCATCCATCCATTTTCTAACCACTTATCCTCTTGAGGGTCGCGGGGGGGCTGAAGCCTATCCCAGCTGACATTGGGCGAGAGGCGGGGTACATCCTGGACAGGTCACCAGACTATCACAGGGCTGACACATAGAGACAGACAACCATTCACACTCACATTCACACCTACGGACAGTTTAGAGTCACCAATTAACCTGCATGTCTTTGGACTGTGGGAGGAAGCCGGACTACCCGGCATGCAAACCCCACACAAAAGGGCTCCCGCACCTGGGATCGAACCAGGAACCCTCTCGCTGTGAGGCGATAGTGCTAACAACTGCACAATACTAAAGTGCCACCCATTTCAGATATGTCCTGAAGCCAGGATTTTATTTCAGTGATGCCGTTTGTCAGGGTTGAGTGGGTGGCAGTAGAGATTGTCTCGGTGGAGATGAGGAGCTGGATGTCGTCAGCAAAGCAGTGGAACTGGAGACCATGACGGCGGCCTTTAGTATTGTGATTCAGTATAACACTAGACCACTGGAAAAAGTTAAATCATGCACTGTATATCATAAGATATATTTCCAAAAACAGTGCCCATCTCATGTCTGTCTGATTTTTATCATTGCAAGTTTTTATGGTCTTATTTTTAACAATTTTATTCCAGTTAAGCAATTAGTGACCTTGCTCTGTGAAATGTGCTATGTAAAATAAACGTAACTTACTTACCTAATAAAATGTCCCTGCTCATCAAGCTTGCAGTGTTTAAAATATCAAGTTGTATCTTGTGTATCTGATATAGCCCAAAAATATAGCAGTATTTTTTAGGCCTTACTGCCCAGCCCTGAGTGGAGCACAGAGAGGTTAGTAAAGTAAATTCTGCCTCATTTTTGAGCTTACTCATCTTCTTGTAGCCTCCACTCCACAGTGTGTTAGAGGGTACCTTTAGTCTTCTGAAAAGCTGAGCGATTCACTAGTGGGATGACAAACACTCCTGTTGCCCAGCTCACTTCAGCCTTTAGTTCAGGCACCGAAGGTCAAGAAGTCTCAGAGGATCTCATTTACTGTCGAGAAAGGAATTGTTTTAGAATGCTGTCACTTTGAGGATAGGAAAAAATGTTGACAAATTTATAAGCTATGTAACCAAAGTACTCAACGCACACTGTCTCCCTTCCTCCTCCCTCTGTCCCATGTGTTCTCTGTCTGTGTGTGTCCACCAGTGCCCTCCGTCCCTTTGAAACCACGAGTTTTATCACTCCAAACATGAGCCTGAAGCTTTATGTGAGGCTGGAATATGCACAAAAGCAGCCAGAAATACTCATGAACTCCTCTCGCCTCACAGATTCTGCCAGAAGCTCGGCCTTTGAATCAGATGGTCATGTTGCCTTCACTGCAACAGAAAAGGCTCCTTTGGACTCGGGTGAGTGTATGACACAAACCAGTATTTCACTAACTGAAGAAGACAGTTTGAAGAAGCTGTGCTCTTTTGTTGGCCTTTGCAGATTTACAAAATTATCCATGTGTTTGTGCGTACAGTATAACAGGGCTGCACAATATGTTGTTTTTCTTTTTTTATATCGTCATCACGACTACAACTTGTGCAGTAAACACATCGTGAGACACTGCAGTGTTGCACTCAGGGATTTTTTGAGTCAGTTGAAAGAGAGTATAAGTAGAAAACTGCGTTAAAATGTAACTCCTTTTTTTATTTTTGCCTTTTGTGCTAAATTTAATGCTCTTTTTTTTTTAAATTCAACAAGCAGTTCATTGTATTTTAGCAGTATACTGAATGCAGCAGCAAAGTAAATTGCAGCATAAGTAAAATTGTTATATATCTTCCTTACATCGCGTAGCTCTATCCTGGAGTAGAATGCAGCTATTTGTGAGTGAGAGTTTAGACGGCAGATGTTTCCTTGTCTCAAAACAGCAACTGAACCTGTGAATTGTTCAAGAAATTGTGACTCTGTTAAATTTTGCACCATGAGTGAGAGTTCTAAAATGTTAACACTTTACTTGCTCTGTCAGACTCACTTTAACCCTGCAATTGGGTAACTGATTTCTTCTTCCTTTGCCCTCCAAGTTGGAAACACATTCATAAAAGTTTTGATAGGAAAGATGGCATGGTGGATCAGTGGCTATTCACTGTTACCTCACCACCTGTGTTTGAGTCCCCTGAGGCAATCCTGCGTGGAGTTTTACATTTTCTCACAGTGACAGCGTGGCTTTCCTCCTGTCGTTCTTTTTCTTCCA
Organism: Epinephelus lanceolatus; assembly: GCF_041903045.1. Taxonomy (NCBI): domain Eukaryota; kingdom Metazoa; phylum Chordata; class Actinopteri; order Perciformes; family Serranidae; genus Epinephelus; species Epinephelus lanceolatus. The sequence goes on from NC_135743.1 coordinate 11,335,004, forward strand.
TAATCTGAAGACATTCAGGACAAGTGGATTTGAGACTCCTTATTGTCCTCCTAGGATTTTGTGTTCGCCCTGTGAACAGTTCAGGCTGCAGGCTTGTCATGATAGTTATTATCGACTTATTGTATCATATATGGACATGTCCTTGATCGTTTTTATAACCTCAATATTGCCCCTTGTGTTTAGGCTACGTGTGTGTTTGTTTACATAAAATTGTCACAGACATTTTAACCAACATGAAGCCATATTAAACAGCCAGCTTTTCCTGACCATTATAAAACTCTGGCACAGGTCTTAAGAAAAATGAAACAACACTTTCAAAAGACGACACGGCGTAGCAGCCTGCAGCTGCACTTTTGGAATGGAAGATGCTCAGTCCTATTGGTTGTTAGCTTATCAATGACCGGAAACGAGCCAAAAAGTCTATTGTTTGTAGTTTTACCCTCCAACAACTTCATCCTCCACTCCATGAATCCAGCAGCAGCTGGGCTCCTAGTCACATGAGGCATTACTTGTTTTTGGTTTTGTTGACTAAATTTTGTATTAAGTCTCAAACTGAGTAATTTTGGGCCACGCCTTTAAGGGTACTATGATTTTATATATACTTTTTGTGTGTCTCTTAAAAGGCATTAATTACTCTTTTTTTTTTTAAAATATATTCTTAAAGGGATAGTGCACCCAAAAATGAAAATTCAGCCATTATCTACTCACCCATATGCTGACAGAGGCCCTTGGTGAAGTTTTAGAGTCCTCACATCCCTTGCGGAGATCGGCGGGGGCAGCGACTAGCACACCTAATGGCTGACGGCGCCCCCGACTAACGTCCAAGAACACAAAATTGAAATCACAAAATATCTCCAACATGCTCATCCATAGTGACCCAAGTGTCCTGAAGCCCCGACATAAAAAGTTGTTTCGAAAAACGTCATATGAACTCTGTTTTTAGCCTCACTGTAGCCTGTAGCTCTGACTGCTTCTCTGTGCTCCGCGCTCAGGTAACAGGTTCTCTGAAAGGTAGACACTGCAAGACCATAGCGGCAAACAAAACAACAAACACAACAAAAACAAACAGCAGTTCTGACTCTTCCATACCTGCCAACATTAGGCTATGAAAAAAAGAAAAATTTTCTGGGGTATTGTCAAATGGCCTACCCTCAACGCCCCTTCCCTCATATGACCCTACACTACAGATAAACATAATAAATACAAGGATGTGAAAGTAAAATTACTTTTAATCAGTATTATATTTATAGTTAACAGTAAGAGAGAGGGGGGTTATGAGGCCCAGTGTTACTGTGTAATTCTCTGGTGTATCAGTAAAGTGTTTAAACTACACTGCAGAGTGGAGTCTTTACTAACAGAGACAAACAGTGACACGTTACATCTGGTGAATGAAATGTTTACATTGTCATGGTGCATTTTTATAAACACACCCAGGCACCGTCTCACCGTCCCACGATGGACTAGCCTAACTACAAAGCAGAATAGTGATGCGCTATTGATTTACCTCACACTTTTACACTCAACTCAGACAAGCAGCTTTGAAACATGCTCTGGACTGGTTTGTCAGATAAAGATGCAAATAATCGCTAACTGTAGCATCACATGGCTAGCAGTTATTAATAAGTTTAACAACAGTGTCGAGCCTTTTAAAAGCTCAGTGTTGGATGTAAGCCACTGCTGCTAATTAACTCATGCTTACACTCTGGAGATGGTCGGAGATCAGACGCTTGGCCCAATCCTGTTGTCTTCTTTTGAACTGTGACAGACATCCACACCGCAACATGTTTTTCCCTCTAGACAGCGTGCTGCAGTTGTTGTTTTTCTTCTTCTCTGTGTTTATTGGCGGCTCACAAACCAAGTTCAAAGGTACATGTAGCGGCATCCACTGTGTCGAGTGTGCTCTTTTTAAGTCAATAAAAGCAGTCTGGCTTCGTTTTATCAGCGCTATTTATTGGCTATAATTTTAATTCATCGATCAGTCGATAATTTATCGGCTCTATATATATGGTGCATCCCTACTCTGTACTGTATTTACTGTATTGTAGCATGTAGTGCCTCTAGAGTTGGCTTAGACCCTGGTCCAAACAACCAGTTTGAAATAGAGGACTGGTAGCAGCACTGGTAGCAGTGGTAATTGAAACTGATGGTTGGTATTCATTGTGACAACTCTTATTTGGGACTGCTTGTGAGGAAAAGTTGAAAATTGCTTGAATAAACATGTAGTGGGAATGTATGTAATAGCATCTAATCTGAGTCAATCTTGGAGAAAATAATGCAGCCATGAGTTTCTGGTAGTGCTGAGACCTCTGCTCTCTGTCTCCCACTCTGACAGCCTCTTAGATGAATGCTTTCTGCTTTCTGGAGCTGACTTTGTTGTTTTCCCAGGCAGCCATGTGCAACTAGGCTAATGAGTACATTTAGCTGGAAAATGCTGAGGTAACACTTTCATCACACTGTGTTTGTGTGAATGTGAATGTGTGCGCGCACGCAGCCATGGATCTGTGTATGTGTGTGTGTGTGTATATATCATCTGTTTATTAAGGTCACAGTCAGAGATTGAAGTTTGAGCTGAAAAAACTAATTAGAGACTCATCCTGCTCCTTGCATCACACCTTTCTAGTCACAACCGTCTTTTCTTCCGTGCATTCCTCCATCTTAACTCAGTCTTTCTTTGTGTCTCTTTCTGGCTAACCTTCCCCATATGGCTTCTTGGCTGCCTCCCACTTTCTTCCCCTTTCTTATACTGTCCCTCCCTTCCATCCGTCTTTCCCTCTTTTGATGTCTCATTTAATTTTCCTCCTGAAATTCTCTTTCTTTGCATTTTATCCACCTCATACCCAAGTAGCAACCCTCAGGGCTGAAAAATGAAACCAACATGGAGCTGTCAAAAACTGCAGTTCCTTGAATGGCCATTTGAGGCTGGAAAAACACAGCAGAAATACACATGTTTACAGTCTGGTACAAAAAAACCCTTTGTGATGGTCTGTCAGGCTTTCAGAGCTAGCATGTAGCCCGCACTGTCATTAGATGCACTCCCTGAGGAAATATAAAATTTTTGGGAAAACAAACAAACAAACGTACAGATCAAAGTGTAAGTAAACCACAGCATCACCTGGTGATCGAAGGAAAACTTTGCCAATTTTCAACCAGCTGTGTGTCATTGCATGGCGTGCATCTGCCATCAGCACTCGAACCTTCACTGGCGGACAGACTGGCAGCTCCGGGGAAGGCCAGGCATCGCTTATCTGAACACTGCAATAAAACACAGCTGGTTGAATATCGGCAAAGTTTCCTTGTTTCCCTCCATGGGTTCCTGTAAAGCAGGGTAAGTCTTGATTAACCGTTTTAGTCATTACAAAAAGCAAAAGTAGGACGTGTGTAAAGTCAGTAGGCTATATCTTCAGTAGCTAGCTAGGTAGGTAGCAATGGCTAACTCTTCATTTTTCAAGGTTTGATTTTGGTTTGGGAGCAGGAAAGAAATGTCTCCTTCCAATCTCTGCCCCAGGCTCAATTTTAACTCGAAATCCACAAAAACAGCCTGAAAATATAAAAAATCTGAAACGATTGTATGAGAATCAATCAGTGTTGTACCCTTGTTGAAGCTGGCCAACACTACGCTATGATTGGCAAGTCTCTGTTCGAGGGATAGGACTTAGCAATAGATCAATTAAGGGTGTGGCCGCTTTGAGTTGCTACCATGGTGACAGCATGGGTTAGGTAATGTAAGCATGGTGTAACCTAGATTCACAGATTATATAGGCTTAGCCGTAGCTGTTGTTGTTTCATTGTGTTTTCAGTTAATGAAAGTTAATTGTAGTGTTTTGGTCGCCGAAAGTTTTTTTTTTTTCCCCGTTATAGTTTTTTTTTGGGAGTTTTTCCATATCCGCTGTGGCTCTAGAGGGATGTCTTGTGCTGTAAAACCCTCTGAGGCAAATTTGTGATTTGTAATATTGGGCTTTATAAATACAATTGAATTGAATAAAGAAATTCTCTAAAAGATCCTCTAAGGAGTCAGACGTTCACTGTTCCCGGTAAATACATTTTATTTTTAATGGTTTTAACCCCGTTTCCCGCCAGTGAAAATTAGCATTAGCTTTACCACAGTTAACCATAGCTCTTAATGTACCATCCTAACCGAGCTAGCAGCTAGCTTCAGGGTAATCTCCGCCCTCTTGTGCAAAATGGTCACTTCCGGCTCCAAAATGATGGCAACAGCCAAAATTCTGGACTCAAGGCCTCAAAATGTGAGTCCACAAACCAGTATGTTGCGTCCATTATTTTGTGCTTTATACTCTTACCTCTGTCTCACTGTGAAAAATCTAAACAGAGTAAGGTGGTGATGTGGACATCCTCCAGCTGTTCTGAGGGACTGATGTTGTTCCTCAAGCTGTTGGCAATCTGTTCTCAGTGGTCTTGAAATCCACTGAAGTTTTGGTAAACAAAAGTTCTGTTGTTGCAGTAAAAAGTCAAAATTAAGTGTTTGTTAAGTAGACAGCAACTGGACCACAGACCCACAGTGTAAGTGACAGGAACATGGTTTAATGCCCTCCAACACTGGCTTCGTGGGGTGTCGGTGGCTTAGTGGTAGAGCAGGCGCCCCATGTACAAGGCTGTTGCCGCAGCGGCTCGGGTTCGAGTCCAGCCTCTGGCCCTTTGCTGCATGTCTCTCCCTCTCTCTCTCCCCCTTTCATGCTTCACTGCCCTGTCAATTAAAGGCAAAAAGTGCCATAAAAAATATCTTTAAAACACTGGCTTCATGTTGAAGTATCACACAAATTATATTTTTGGAGAGTGTATCTGCAGGAGCTTGAATGACGTGAGCAGCAGTTTTTTCTCCCCAGCTTAAAGAAAAAAAAAGTGTACTTGAGGCAGTGACTTTGGCCTTCATGAGCTTCCTCTGCCCCTCTGAGTGAGTCATCATAGAGAAAAAAATGACAGGGATGAATTTGCAGATAGTCGGTGCAAAATATATCTGCAACTGTCCGACTCAAATCCAAATCAGTGTAACACATTCATGAACAAATTGACAGAGAACTTGTTCCTTGAGAGTTGTTACAGTGGTGTGACTGAGCCTTTTAAAGGTCTGCCTGTAATCAGTGAGAGAAAACACTGAACTGAAACAGGACTGTTTACTCTCATTAAACTTAGAGGACAAAGGATGGAGTTTGTTTCAGTTCTTCAGTCAGTGCACTGCTGCAGTAAAACAGAGACAGAGAGTTGCTTGTTTGTGCACTTTGTGTTGTTCGTCTAATTATTTAGATTTCTAATCTAGCATTAGTTGGGCCAGTTCTTCACTTTTTTCTTGTCCTGGTGGGTCTGCTTCTCTGCTCTGCTGATGCCTGTCCTCCGAGCATCTGTTCAGTACAGCAGGAATAATGTTTCCCACATCACTCTGCACTTGTTTTCACAATTACGAGTTATAGAAATCCTAGCAGGGGGATATGAGCTTTTAATTTCTCATTATTCATCATTATACCAGATTTTATAACAAAGAAGAAATTAAATGAAACAGACTTATTCAAATGAGGAATAAATAGGAAAACAAGTTGTGAACATGAATCAGTGAATGTGAATGACTTTCTTAACAGCGATGTTCACTCAGCTGTAAAGTTCAGAGTGATGATGAGGACGCTTTTTCAGAATATGATGAAATATTTAGTATTTTGTAGTAGGGTTGGCAAATTTTTAAATTCCCACATTGATATTGATTCAAGAAAAACAAGGATGTATGAAATTATCGTCCAATAAAAATGATGTAGACGGAGATGCTCATAGATACAAATATCTTTGCAGTGGAGATGGATATGTTGCAATACATATAAGGCCTTAATGTTTGAGCAGTAAGAACGTTTTTACACAACAGCATTCTGAGATCAATAAATCAGATCAACTGGTGAGATTGTTTTTATTAAATACCATGTTTATTTGCCCTCATACAGTCTCGCCACCGTTGATTGTCAGGTTTATATTCTGTATTATATTATATTCTTTGTGAAAGCTGCAATGATTGACAGTTGATTGCTCACTGTGGGAGGAGTTGTGATCCCACAGCTCTGTGTGGATGGAGTCGGTGGCAGAAGATGGGAGCAGAGATTTGTGGTACTTTAATGTTTAGTCTTGACTTACTTACTGCATTTCGTTCTAGCGATGACCCAGTTCGACCTTAAAGGTTTGTATCGGGGATGATCAAAGCATTTTTTAACTGATCCGGATTGGCTATATTAAGCTAGCTAGAAGGTTCCCAGGGTGGGGGAGCCCTTCTGTGCGGAGTTTGCATGTTCTCCCCGTGTCAGCGTGGGTTTTCTCCAGGTACTCCAGCTTCCTCCCACAGTCCAAAGACATGCAGGTTAATTGGTGACTCTAAATTGCCTGTAGGTGTGAGTGTGAGTGTGAATGGTTGTCTGTCTCTATAGCCCCTTTTACACTGCCAGATTTTCGGCAAATGTTCGGCCATTTTGCCGGCAAGCTGCTAGCGTTTAGACACACAAAGTCGGATTGGCAAGTTGATCCGAGGTGCCCAATTTTCCGCCTCGTAGGGTAGACATATTGGCGGAACCTTTTTGGTTTAAAAAGAACGAGGTGCCCTTCCACCACAGGAGGGGCTGTTGAAGACTTGTGGAAGGAGCTGTTGATGACACCACATGTGCGACCCACTGGCGGTGGATAAACAGGAAATTCCTATTTAAAAAGGGCTTATGTGTCAGCCCTGTGATAGTCTGGCGACCTGTCCAGGGTGTACCCTGCCTCTCGCCCAATGTCAGCTGGGATAGGCTCCAGCCCCCCTGTGACCCCTCAAGAGGACAAGCGGTTACGAAAATGGATGGATGGACATTGTGCATCTGAGTAATGTTATTCTGCAAAAATATGGTGATACATTATGTACCATCAGATCGTCATTATGATTCGTTCAGCTGTTCATATGTCTTTTTAACTCTTTCCCCGCCATTGACGAGATATTCCATCAATCAATGTTTTCACTGTTATAAGACAGGGGGCGCTGTTACACATCTTGTGAATTAGAACAGCATTGCCGTGTCCAAAAACAAACAATGAAGAAGATCTGCTGGAAACCGGAAGACGGTGTTTACAGAAATTTAGCAGCTTCTAAACATCACGAAAATGCTGGCGCCGACAGAAAAGTTTATGGTTGCGCAGGCCGTGGAGATGTTGATGCACTCAAACTCCAACACTTCACATTCTGTATCCGATTTGGACAACGAAGCAAATGTTTTTGGTGGGATGAAACGGGATATCCATGATGGTGACAACAGAACACTGAATAATCATTGAACGTGGCAACATGTTCTGCTATACCTCAAAGAGAATATAATTTTGATTATTATTATTATTTTCAGGTTTACAATTCATGATCCATTTTTTGTCCTGGTTATGTTCCAAGCATATATTCCAAACTGCTGGATGATGAAAAACCGACATTAGCCTCTTCCCCACGCCTACAGGTAGTTTCTATCAGGTTTCTGTCCATCTGTAAAGAAATGCACTTCCTTGCATTGGACACTAGAGGCATCATCCGTATATTTACAGATTTATGGACACCAGTCACATAAGTGGAAACGAGGTGTTAGGGTTAGATGGGCAATAATGTGTGGCGTCAGACGTATGCTAACAGTAGCTCCAGCAACGCAGTGAAGCATAAAGGAAGCAAGAGAAAAAGAGAGACTGAATGTAGCGCAAAATTCATAACAGATGTTGTTAATTATCGTTCTGTTATCGTTGACACGTGAGGAGCATTATTATCAGCCATCAATATGTAGAACTACAATCTTGTCATATCGCCCAAGCCTACTTTGTAGCTTGTTAAGACAAATAAGGATGCCTATTTATTCCATACTTGGTCATTGTATTGTGGAAACTAATCCACTAAAACGTCATTAACAGATTACAGTCAAATGCAGATCAACTGTTCAGCAAATATTAGCGTCTCTCCCAACACTTAACCACCTCCTGCAGGGGTCATTGCATCCGCTAAGAGGAAATCAAGCCAATTACAAGGAAGTTTTGTATTCAGCAAACCATGAAAATGCCACATCACATCATGCAAACAGAAGGAACAGATGTTATTTCACCCCAAATGAACCACTTCTTTTGGGAGTACGAATGAGAGAAGCTTTACCACATTGACCTCTATAACACAAAACATGCTCTAACAAGTCTGTGGAGGTAACGTTCACATTATTCCAGTCAGGAATGCAGAGCTGAGGCTCTGTCTGCAAAACGGTACAGGTGTTTCAACAACATGTCAGGTTAGGATACAGACACTCTCTAACAGAGCATGTCGTCTCATGCAGACCCACACAGACACAGCAAACAAACACAAATAAAGGCACGTTTTTCTAATTGTAGTTCAACAATGATTGCAGTTTCCAGATGAAGGCTGTAGTATGTAGAGCATCCAATGCCAGGCTCCGCTCGGAGTACATGTTTGTTGTTGTTGTTTTTATTTATCTAATTATTTTTGTCTTGTTGTCAGTTGTAGTAATACTGAGTTACAGTACAGGCCAAAAGTTTGGACACACCTTCTCATTCAATGCATTTTCTTTATTTTCATGACTATTTACATTGTAGATTCTCACTGAAGGCATCAAAACTATGAATGAACACGTGGAGTTATGTACTTAACAAAAAAAGGTGAAATAACTGAAAACATGTTTTATATTCTAGTTTCTTCAAAATAGCCACCCTTTGCTCTGATTACTGCTTTGCACACTCTTGGCATTCTCTCGATGAGCTTCAAGAGGTAGTCACCTGAAATGGTTTCCACTTCACAGGTGTGCCTTATCAGGGTTAATTAGTGGAATTTCTTGCTTTATCAATGGGGTTGGGACCATCAGTTGTGTTGTGCAGAAGTCAGGTTAATACACAGCCGACAGCCCTATTGGACAACTGTTAAAATTCATATTATGGCAAGAACCAATCAGCTAACTAAAGAAAAACGAGTGGCCATCATTACTTTAAGAAATGAAGGTCAGTCAGTCCGGAAAATTGCAAAAACTTTAAATGTGTCCCCAAGTGGAGTCGCAAAAACCATCAAGCGCTACAACGAAACTGGCACACATGAGGACCGACCCAGGAAAGGAAGACCAAGAGTCACCTCTGCTTCTGAGGATAAGTTCATCCGAGTCACCAGCCTCAGAAATGGCAAGTTAACAGCAGCTCAGATCAGAGACCAGATGAATGCCACACAGAGTTCTAGCAGCAGACCCATCTCTAGAACAACTGTTAAGAGGAGACTGCGCCAATCAGGCCTTCATGGTCAAATAGCTGCTAGGAAACCACTGCTAAGGAGAGGCAACAAGCAGAAGAGATTTGTTTGGGCCAAGAAACACAAGGAATGGACATTAGACCAGTGGAAATCTGTGCTTTGGTCTGATGAGTCCAAATTTGAGATCTTTGGTTCCAACCGCCGTGTCTTTGTGAGACGCAGAAAAGGTGAACGGATGGATTCCACATGCCTGGTTCCCACTGTGAAGCATGGAGGAGGAGGTGTGATGGTGTGGGGGTGTTTTGCTGGTGACACTGTTGGGGATTTATTCAAAATTGAAGGCACACTGAACCAGCATGGCTACCACAGCATCCTGCAGCGACATGCCATCCCATCCGGTTTGCGTTTAGTTGGACGATCATTTATTTTTCAACAGGACAATGACCCCAAACACACCTCCAGGCTGTGTAAGGGCTATTTGACCAAGAAGGAGAGTGATGGAGTGCTGCGGCAGATGACCTGACCTCCACAGTCACCGGACCTGAACCCAATCGAGATGGTTTGGGGTGAGCTGGACCGCAGAGTGAAGGCAAAGGGGCCAACAAGTGCTAAACACCTCTGGGAACTTCCTTCAAGACTGTTGGAAAACCATTTCAGGTGACTACCTCTTGAAGCTCATGGAGAGAATGCCAAGAGTGTGCAAAGCAGTAATCAGAGCAAAGGGTGGCTATTTTGAAGAAACTAGAATATAAAACATGTTTTCAGTTATTTCACCTTTTTTTGTTAAGTACATAACTCCACATGTGTTCATTCATTGTTTTGATGCCTTCAGTGAGAATCTACAATGTAAATAGTCATGAAAATAAAGAAAACGCATTGAATGAGAAGGTGTGTCCAAACTTTTGGCCTGTACTGTATTTACCCCTAGCTGCCAAAACAGAGGACCAGTAGCTAAACAGTGCATATGCAGTGGTTGTTATCAGTGATAATTTTACAGTAATACCTATTATGTAGATTTGTCCTTTTTTTAAAAACCCATGACACATAGTTTTTCATTCTCCCCGCAACAGTTCATTCTTTTTTTGTTTAATTATGAGGAGCATTTTGGGTGAAAATCTTGCTTCTCATAAAGAGAGCTGCTGTAAGAAAGCCAGAGAAGACATTAATCAGTGTAACTATGCAAGGATTCCCACATCCACTGTAAGACCGGTTTTATGTTGTTAGTTTTGTCAGCCACTCCCCATCTCCTCTTTCTGCTTTTCCATCTTCTGTCTCCCTCTGTTTTCCGCACTGCTCCTCTTTCCTCTCATTTCCACCCCTCTAATCATACACTTGTATCTCTCTTGTGTGCATCTGAGGAGGAGGGAGGGGCGACTGTAGTAATAAGACCATTAATCATTGAGAATAATTCGCAGAAAAATCAGCCAACCTTGTTGAATTTGACAGCCACCATATTGGATCTATAAGCTGCAACATAATATATGGTCAGATAAGAAGCTTTGAGTGTGACCCGTGAGGTGTTTTTGCAGTATTCTGCACATTTTTAAGAGTGTTTGTCCAAGTTTACTGGGATTTTCATCCAGACCTGTGCATTTGTGGATGCTTTTCAGTTTCATTGTCTTCTTTTTAGGACAACAATTGACATCATACATCACATCGTATTCCCAGAGTGTTCACATCTTACACATACTGTATATAACTATGCTTCCCTAAACCTAAACTCTTCCCAGAGCATCATGGCTGCCAGTGCCATCCTTATAAAACAAACCATATGGCCACTATAGCGGCTGATGCAGCAATTTCAACAGCAGCTTATAAAGTTAAAGTCGTTCTTCCATTAACATCAACTCCAATCAATCCTGTAGTCTATAAGTACTGGCCTTCAAAGGGTCTTTGACCATATGGGAGCCTTTGGGCCCTATTTAAACAATCTATGCATGGTCTGAAGTGTATGGCGCAAGTGCATATAGGGCGTGTCCAGCTCTATTTTGTCACTTAAATGGTGCATGATCTGGAGGACCAAAGGGTTGTATTTAGTCCCTTAATAGATGTATTTTGGGCTCAACATGAATTCCACCAATCAGAGTGTCATCACTAAGAAGCAAGCGGTTTTCTTCTGAGAGTAATATCACCACAGCAACTATCATGAGACATACACTGATCAGCCAAAACATTAGAACCACTGACAGGTGAAGTGAATAACTTTGATTCTTTTTAACCCAATGCATTGTTCTGCTGGGAAACCTTTGGTTCTGTATTCATGTGGATACCACCTGACATGTTCCACCCACTCAAACACCGTTGCAGACCAAGTACCCCCCCTCATGGCAGCAGTACTCCCCAATGGCAGTGCCCCCCCAGCAGGATAATGCACCATGCCACACTGCAAACATGGCTCAGGAATGGCCCAAGGAATGTGACAAAGACCTCAGAGTGTCAACCTGGCCCCCAAATTCCCCAGATCCCAATCTGAATGAGCATCTGTGGCATGTGCCATTAACCCACCTCACAACCCACTGGACTAAATGGATCTGCAGCCAATGCACTGGTGCCAGACACCGCAGGACACTCCCAAAGATCCTGTGTCCATGTCTCGACAGGTCAGAGCCAAGGCCGATCCAAGGAGGCCCCACCTTGGATTAGGGTACATCTGGGGTACCGGCACATCAGCAGTAAAACTAAAAACTGTAGTAATAAACTTGACAGAGGAAACAGAACTAAACTTTCAACTTCCGAAATAATCAAGGAAGTTACACTGCTCCGTGTGCGTAAATGCAGAGTGTATCTCTTAATGTGGAGTCGGACTGCAGCTCTGCAGATCTACTCTGCTTTCTGCTATGTTCACATTTTAGAAAATTAATGATGTATTATTTCACCCACCCACAGCCCATTCATGTGTCCCTTTGTTTGTGTAACAAGCAGAGTGTGCGCATGTTGAGAACCGGCGTGTAGGCGCATCTTACTATCTGAATAATTTACCCTTTAAAGCTGTAGTTGGTGACTTTTATTTAATACTGAAACTAGATTCACGCAGCCTTGAATGAGACATATAATCTGTGAAAAAAAATCATCGCTATGCCTACTCTAATGCCTTGTAGTGCTTCTAATGGCCTCACTGCAATTGAGCGAAAACAACCAATCAGTGCCGAGGAATAAAGCAGCTGTCAATCATGTCAGTCACTAATCCTAAACTGCAGTCAAATTGTCAAACTAGGCAGCGCTGATCAAATATGAAACAATATTCTGTTACAACATTGCCAATTTCTCGCTTTCAGTGTTTTTCAATGTTTTCAGTAACATATTTTAGTGTACTGTTTAGCTGTAATTTGTGTTTTTTTGTTACCAGTTGGCCACCATATTGTCTCCTTTATTGTTTAGCTGTAAAATAAGAAAGCTGGGCCGGCTGGTGGGCGATCCTTGGTACTTCAGTTAACTGTGTCCAACATGGCGGCCGGGTCACAAACTTTCTCATTTTACAGCTAAACAGTACAGTTAAATATGTTTCTGAAAACATTTGAGACAAGTAATTGACAGCTGCATCTGATCGGTTGTCATTTCGACCAGGTGTTTGTTGGCCTGTGGCACAATCGCTTTCTGTTGCCTCAAAATACACCAAAGATATGCCTGACCACACCTCATTGTAAGACCTATAATCCATGGGTGCACATATTGGCCTAAGTACATTTGCTTCTTACATAACGTGGGTGCTTGCCATGATATTGACAACTGCATCAGTCTAAAACAAGCACCGACAGTTGTGTGCAATGTGCACCACTTTGCACTGTCTGTAAGATCAGCCTGTTCTGCTGCTTCGACAGTGATTTCAGCGTCAGACACTGACCCAAGAAGGCACCTTTCATGATACTCCGTCGGGCGTTGTTTCTTTGTAACGCTGCCAGGCAGCGTCACTTTGTAATGCTGCCAGCAACAACATAATATGAAGAGCTGGAAAGTCCCTACAGAGCGGGTTGGAGGGAGGTGGATGGGTCCAACAAACCTGGACTTTCACCCAGGAGCCTACTTGTGAAAAAACACAATGCATGTAACAAGCTTAAATTGACACGCCATCCTGGAACGTCAGCAACAGATGCAGCAGGGTACCTAGCACATCATACTCAGACATGATCCACTAATAAAGCTGTGATATTTGACATGTTGGGGTGAGAACATGTTGGTTTGTTTTGGCCCTGAGTGTGTAATTAAGAACCTAAAGTCAGCCCAAGATGTAGAAAGACATATTCCTGGTATGTTAATTCTTGCTTATCCAGTCTAATACACATAATGGAAGGTGTCGTTAGACTTGTTGCTCCAGGTGGCACTTAGATACAAACAGAACAGAGTTGTTACATCATCATGAATCAAAGTGAAATCATTAAGGTCATCATAAAGGCTATTTTTTCCAGCCTTAATTTATGACTGATGAGGGTTTGTATTGGCAAATCTGCTATTGATTTACATAATCATAGCAGAGCCCGCCCACTGCTACCCTCAGAGGCAGTGGAGCAGATGCTCCTCATCTACATCAAATGTGTTTAACTACACAAAATGATATTAATCAAACATTTAAACCACGGCGGAGCTTTAAAACCTCATGTGTGATATGAGATGAAAAATAAACGTTTCATATAAACTTTTTTTTTCTTTTTTCTGCAGCCTTAAACTAAGCGTCAAGTCACATATTGTTTCAGGGAGCTTTTTTTCTGGTCGGTACCCACATGAGCTATTTTAATGAGCTTGGTTCCCAGACGGAAATGTTTCAAAAACCCCTGTGTAGGGGATTAATAACTTTAGAGGAGGGAGCTGTAATAATAAGAATGGAATAATTTGGGAAAGTGTGTGTGTGTGTGTGTTGTACAAATGTTGTCATGCCAGGATGTGTTTTGTATTCCACTATGTCTGTGTCTGCCTGTGTGTTTATGTGTGTGTCTGTCTGCTCCGCACCACCCATAATATTGTTGTTGCTATGGAAAGGGCAATGTCACGCATGTTCACAGGCGTATACACACACACCCACACAGCGCAGTAATGTTACACATGAAGGGTGTCAGTAATGGGATTCTGGTCAGGCCAGTGTGACCATGCTGTACTGAGCTAAGGTCATTGATACCATATCAGCAGCTGAGAGAGAAACAGAGAGTGAGTTTGAGGCGGGAGCGGAAAACAAAGGAAGTGGCAGTGAAGGAGGGAGGGAAGGATGGGGGAAATAAAGGAAAGAAAGAATGGGTTGGTTTGAACAAATTGTCATTTAAGCTGTTAGTTGTTGTTGGTTTTCTGTCACGATCTAGTTTCCATACATGCAGCAGGCACTGCAGCCCTCGAGTGTCATCCATTACACGCACTTTCTTTCCTCTTTTGTCCTCTGTTTTATCCTCTCTACTAATCTTTTCAGCTCCTTTCCTTCTACTTCCTTTCCTCACACAGTTTCCCTCTTTCTCTCCTCTCCTCTCCTCTCCTCTCCTCTCCTCTCACACCTCCTTAGACAGGGCTATTTTCTGCCTGTCAGGCAGTTTGCAGACAAGCACTGTTTTTCCACCCTGGTGAGACTCTTTACAGTGAATGTGTCTGTATGTGCACACACACCGTATGAGTGACCATGTGATTCATGTTTAGATTTGTGTCTATGACTGTGCATGCATGTGTGTGCGTGTGTGTGTGCGTGAGACAGAAATGCAGCATATTTTCTAAGTGGCCATTTGCTTCCTGTGCCTGTATACCTGCGTGCGTGTGTGCATGTATGTGTGTGTTCCCCTGTTGTGACAGTGTTGAAATCCAAGCTGACATCCCCTTCTCCCTGCAACAGCATATGCCCCTCAGCAAGACCACTGGGAGACTACAGAGAGGGAGAAAGAGGGAGGGAGAGGGAGTGGGGAGGGCAAAAATAGAGGGGGTGAGGCAATGGGTAATGGGTGACAAGAGGGAGAGGAGGGATGGAGAGAGGGAAAGAGAGGAGAGAAATAGCCAAAGAGGAAGAGAGAGGAACAGGAAGAGAGCCACAGACTGAGACCAAGACAGAGGGAGAGAAAGCACCCCCACTGCGTTCCTTTTCAGTCCTGCTAGCGTTGGCATGTGTTAAATGTAAAGCTGCTGGCTGACTCACCATGCTACCAGCTCATAGTCAGCACTCTCTACTGCTCTTGTCTGACAGAGACAGAGGGAGAGAGAAAGGCTACCAGCTTAGATTCAACACTGTCTACTTCAACGACTGAGGGAGAGAAAACACAAGGAGAGGCCACCAGTAAATTACCAAATTCCCATACTCTTTTTAAAAGCATAATCAGTGATAAAGCACACATTTATCTGATAGGTTCTTTAGCAGAGCTATTTAGAACATAAATAGGCAAACATTTAAAGCCAAATCCTCAAGCCCAGTGACACTGAATGAATTATTAGCATAATACCAACAGGTACTCAAAACTAAACCACAGAATAGTTAGTCTGGTGTTGCCCTCCAGAATGAACCTTTGTCTGATGCATCTATCTGTGGTACAATATTGTTAATGCCAGTGCCCTCTGTTCCTGATCGGTGAAAATGAACAAGCAAATATTTTTGAACAAGTCTTTTTAGTGTCCTGTATGTCCCGTGTCAGCCTGTTGAGCGTCCAAATGCCAATGAATCCCCGGCTTTTCCCACTCGCCCACTCACTGTTATCTCAGGGTACTGCTCACACTACCTGCTACAGTGTCTGAGTGAAGCGGGACCGATTAAATTGGACTTGAGTCCACACATCAGACAGCCAAGGCTAATGGATTTCAGTGTGTTCCTGAGCATCATGTTGTAATGTGGAAAGAACATGGATGCTACAAAGATGTCTTGCATTCAAGCAACATGCTGCTAATGAAGAGTAAAGGAAACAACCTAGGGGAGCTGTGAAATACTGTTTAGGAACTCATTTTTCAGAATGTTCCAACACCACATGAATACAACACAAAGAACAATAGATCGTTGGTCAATGATATTTCTGATTAAAATATACCACCAAATATTACAATGAGGTGCTGATCACTGGCGGTAGACTTGATTATATAAAGCAAGTGTCGCACACTCTGGCTCCATGTGCATTTTATTTATTTTGATGATGACATTTCGGCCTTTGGACCTTCTTTAAGATCAAGAGTGTTGATCAAGTTTATGATTTCTTCCGTCATCATCTATGTGAGATTTATCATGTTGTCGGAGCAGTATAGAAAAGAGCTCCAACCACAAGATCCACACATCCATACAGTGGAGTCAACCTTATGTGTACAATGGTTTATATTTTCAAGAAAATTTCAAGAACGACTCGTCTGCCGTCCTACATCATTATTCATGGCCGTGCAGCTCAGAAGATGAGATTGGTGCGTGCTGTTTTTGGAGGAGACCTGTGGCACTGAGAGATGCCTGTTAAAACTCCACTCTTAGACCACTTCTTGTGGTAAATAGCAGTCCACTTCTGGATTTTGGTACAATTGGTTTTCACATCTGGTGCGAACCATAACCAAGTCAACGTGAACCTAACACCACCTTTCAAGTGGTGTTGGACACAGTGTTCACATTAATCAAACAAACAGGACTCTCTGGGGTCAAGTGAAGTCGGAAGGTCCCTGATGTGAAAGCCTCCTCAGTCTTGATGTATTTTTTTCTTTTTTGGTCTTTTTTTTTCAATCAATATTATAAAATTTTGTCTTTTATCCAACAGCGTTTTCACAGTTTAATAACTGCTTCCAGTGAAGCCTTCAGAAGCCAACTTTTGTTGGAAGTGTGTTTAGCTTTCCTCATAGCTGTGCACCTACATGTCGTGAGTGCAGAGAAGCTTATATACTGTAGGCCCAGTTTTATGCTCAGCTGAATAAAACAGTTTGAACAGACTGAGCTTTAAGTACCCAAGGCTGAACTGATTTTAAAAGCAGCACATTAGGGTGCTTTCACACCTGCCCTGTTTGGTTCGGTTCAATCAAACTCAAGTTTGTTTGCCCCCTAAGTGTGGTTCATTTGGGCAGGTGTGAACACAGCAATCACACTCAAGTATGCATCAAATCAACCAGACAGAGATCTTCTTGAAGACGTGGTCTCGGTCTGGTTATATTCAGACCTGGATCTGAACCAACTGCAGTCACATGACACATTGTTTGGGTTAACCATGAGCATGTTACAGTCCTGGAGGATTATTAATGTGCACCTCCTCCTGTACTGCCTTAATATGCACATTCAGCACATCCAATGCAAAACATTGTTTTCTAGTTGGAGCCGCGCCCCGTTTTCAAACTGTATGGTTTGACTAAAATGAACAATGACAGCAATATAGTCCACGATGAGCAGCGCTAAAATCAACCTGCATAGTTGTCCCTCCATTGTGACATTAGAAAGTGTCACATTTACCTTGCAAGTGTACTCTTCTTCTGGAAATTCTGACCAATCAAGAGCAGCTTTCTCACACAAGACATTTGATCTGATCCCCTTGTAAATGCTGCTGTGAGGACACAAACCAACTCTGGACAATTATGCAGCTTTGTAACAAAATTAGTCCCTGATTTGGACCAAAGCAAGACAACTCTAGGTCTGAAAGCACCCAAACATTGAAAGTGTTGTTATAATCACTTACTGATGTTTTTTTAACAGGTGATCAGGTGACAGGTGATCGTTAAGCTGATAAAGAATCAAGTGAAAAAGTCTTTCCTTTACAGTACATTATACACAAAAACCTACAAGAGGTAACAGCCTTTTTGTAACCAGTGTTCCAACTTATGACTTACAGGACATGGTGAGGTCTATTCATTGCTCTGTACCAACCAGTTCCTACTTAGATTCCCAGGGATATGGTTCATAACAATGGAGATGAGACAATGCAAAAATCAATTTCATTCTGATTGTCCCAAATTGGATGGATTTCTATTTTTAAGATTGTGCCTCATCTTGCACTCAGGTGAAATTAATAACTTGTAGAGTAACAAGTCTGTTTCTCCGAGTGACTCACATGTCTCTTGGGCCTGTTTGGAGGATCATAATAAAGTCTCTGTGAAAGGAAGAGAATAAAAAGGTATATGTGGGTGGGGATGTGGGGGTTGGGTTGATAGTCGCTCTGCGTTAAACTCGATTTTATAAAAGCACGTTTTATATCTTTGGTTCAATTCCCACTGGACGTGTGCACACGAAAGATGTACAGTATGCTTTCCTGGTATTTTAAGGCACTTCTGATGAAAGCCGTTTATAGTATACAGTAGTATGTCAGGAGAAGTGAGGCATGAGGGGGAATGTGTTAGTGATCACTCATATGTAACAGTGCTTTTCAGGTTTGTAACACATATTCATCCTCGTCTCGACAAAGAGTCTTCAGTATATAGGCCCATAATTAGGAGCTTTATAATTCAACGGTTTGTTCCAGCAGCAAAATGCATTGCTGAAAGGCACCTGAACACACTGAGAATTTCTTTGTTCATGTTCTGCTGAGGCATAATGTGAAATGTATTCCTTTACAAACACAGAATTAGTATAGAATAGTGTTTTAATGCAACGCAGCCACCAACAGCAGTATTTCCATATCAGCACAGACAGGAATATATGAAGGATTTTTTTTTTTCAACACGCAAAACCATTTCAATAAACTGCAGTTTAACGGTGCAGTGAAAAGTCTTTGTTGGAGGTGAAGAAACGGGGGGTTGAAGGAGAGAGACTCTGAGGGGGCTGGTTTACTGTGTACATAATAATATAGTGTGCATATGTGCATGAAGGTGATCCAGTCATATTATAATGTATGCAGTGGCCTTGGACAGGATACATATAGAATAAGAACAAGAACAGATTTGATTTTAATTGGATTAGAAACATCACACCATGCTTTTTATTCATGTAGAGATGAAAGAATAAATAACAAAAACCATTTGAAACTGTACATATGTTAGCTTATACAAGCCAGGCAGCGCCGTGAAAAATAATTTATTAAATAGTACTGTGAAATGTTCACTGCTTTGACCTCTGTTTTCTACTCTCTCTTCTTCTCCCACCTCCTCCTCTCCTCCTTCTGCCTCTTTTTAGTCGTTTCAGCACGTCGAAACACTTTTCACTACAGTACCTGCTGATCAGGAGCCTTGATGACCATACTGGATGTAAAATGATTTCCCTTGCATTTTTTTTCTCCGACATCAGTAAAATGCCATGAAGGTAGTGTAGGCTGTTTTCTGGAACCGATTGCATAGGCAAGGTGAAGGAATTCACCGCACTGTGCATACAGCATTACTGATGATGAAACTGTCCAGTGGCAGAAAACAATACTAGTGTGATCTATAAATATAGATTTTTAAATTGTTGAGAGCACTGTGGTTTTGGTCCAATTTCATTCAAGTAAACATGTTCTGTCTCTATTTCAAGTCACTGTTTTTTTAGTATTTAATGAAGATCACAATCCTTGCTGGGACGGCACAGTGGTGTGGTGGTTAGCACTGTCGCCTCACAGCAAGAGAGTTCCTGGTTTGATCCCAGGAGGGGGCCCTTCTGTGTGGAGTTTGCATGTTCTCCCCGTGTCAGAATGGGTTTTCTCCAGGTACTCCAGCTTCCTCCCACAGTCCAAAGACATGCAGGTTAATTGGTGACTCTAAATTGTCCGTAGGTGTGAATGTGAGTGTGAATGGTTGGCGAAAAAATAATTTGGGGTGGCGTTAGGTTTCTCTCAAAATGTATTTGTTGTTGCAAATACATATATGAACACATTGTTATTTCAGTGAGACATGATTTATGGATTTTTGGTGCTCACAGCACATAAAATGACAAGCAATCTTTGTCCCAGACACTCCGGACAATCCAGACGTTGATGTTGCTGTCAACAGTTTTCCATTTCTTGGGTAGAAAGTAGTTCCAGTGGAGACTATTCACAGTGAGGTCTGTGGATTATCTAGTGTATGGGGACATTATTTCTGAAAATAGATGTAGCTGTTTGTATTGTTGAATGTGGTTTATCATTATTGTCAGGAACCACCCACAAAATTTTGCTTCCCTCCATTGTATTGGGATGGAGGCCATAATTTTTAAAGATTTCTCAAACTTTCAGCATATGTTATCAGCCTATTAAATGGCTGTTATCTCTTGTTATCACTGCCATTATAATGTTTTAGAAGGCACAAACTGCACAGACCAGAAGACCAGAAGGTGGATATCCAACATTGTGAAGCAGTCGCAGTTTCATTCACTTTTTTTGGTTTCACATGGGACACAACCAGTGGCCTCCTGGGCATAGACTGTATAAAATAATGGACCTAACATCATTGATGTGGGCATTGGTTTGGTCATTGGTTTGTGGACTCCCGTTTTAAAGTCTTCAGATTGACAAGTTTACCATCATCATCTTGGTTTGTTGGAGCCAGAAGTGACCATATTTGGATGAGAGGGTGGAGATAACTTTAACAGTAGCTGATAGCAAAGCTGTCACAGTGCAT
This sequence comes from Epinephelus lanceolatus, assembly GCF_041903045.1. NCBI lineage: Eukaryota > Metazoa > Chordata > Actinopteri > Perciformes > Serranidae > Epinephelus > Epinephelus lanceolatus. Next base: position 11,355,630 of record NC_135743.1, read on the forward strand.
TTACAGCTGTGGTTAACTGTGATAATGCTAATGCTAATTCTCACAAACGAAAACAGGCTTTAAACCATTGAAACAAAATGTACTAACCTGGAAAGCTGAATATGCAACTCCTTAGAGAGTCTTTTAGTACAACCAGACACTGAGGAAGGTGACCAAAACGTTAGAGTTAACTTTTATGATCTGAAAACACACTGACATAGTGACAACTATGCATCAATCTTAGGTTACGCCATGGTTACATTACTTAACCAATGCTTTTGCCTTGGTAGCAACTTGACCGCAACCACCTGTCACTCAAAGTGGCCGTGCCCTTAATAATGCAGAACTTTAGGCTTTAATTACATTTAAACGGGTGAGTTATAAAAAAAAAATCACCCTCCTACAGTTATTGTGACGAGGGAAATTACCTATAGAGACTGAGTGCATTTAAGTCCTGCCCCACAGGAGGGGGAAACAATTCATCATTCTCCGTTGACTTTGAATTGAGTAAAGGTGCCTCTTTGTCATTACCATCTGCTAGCAAACAACACCAAAATATGTAACGGCTGCTTTGTGGTGGGATGCATCACCAACATGGTAAAGAATCCATAACTAAGTTTTTTTTACAAGCTGTCAAACCAAAAAAAGCTGAACTTTTAAGCAACAAGACATGAGGCATCAGCAGGAAGATTTGGGAAAACTGTGGGATCCTAACACTCATTATATGTACGTGCAGCAAGCATTTTAGTGATTTGGCCAGATAAACTGTAGAGGCTGAAGCTTGCTCAGCTATGTAATACCTGGTTTTTATCTTTGTTAGCTTAAATGATGATCTTACCTGGTGATTTGATAGTTGTAAATTCTAATGTATGTCCTTATTGGTCATTCAGTGGGATCATTTCTCTAAGATAAGCAAGGTAAAGAGAAGAGGACACTGAGAGACCAATAATATTGAGTTGGTTGATGTAACTTTTCCTCTCTGGTACACATATGGGTGCTAACATAATCATTTGATATGCTAATATCTAATGTTTTTAGCTAGCTACAGGCATTTTGTTAGCATTTCAGCTCTCAGATTTATATTGTGGACCAGATAGTTCTCCCCTCCGGTGGGCTGGCTCTGTCTCTAGAGAGACCAAAACTGTTTTATGGGTGTGTATGGGGATTGACTTGCTTTTGGAGCCAGCCTCAAGAGGCTGTTCCAGGAACTGCAGTTTTTGGCACTTCCGTGTTGGCTTTGTTTATCAGTCCCAGATGCTCCTGGGTAAAAGTCCTTTGTTTGTTTGACCCATCTCCCACCCTGACCTCCTCCTTACATGAACTTAGTCGCTCTTTATACTACGTCAATTGCCTTCCTCCTTTGCTCCTTATTACTGCGGCCACTAGAAGTCGCCACCTAACAATAAATGTAAATGCAAATGGTAGAGTAGGGCCATACTACCTTAAATCTATGCTCCCACTGACAACTGATAACGGCCAATTAATAGACCCTTTTTGGGCCGAGTCACAGTGGCGTCAGTTTGTTAGCTGGAGGCAAAACACGACTTGCCACCACAGGGCTGTAGGCTACGCAAGAGTCTGAAATGTCATCTTGTTGTGTTATTGGGAACCAGAATAGATGGAGTCATAGCTCAGAACTTAAATTTTATTTTACCAGCCGCCACTGCCCTTCAACATAAACAAAGAAAACTATGGTTAAGATGAAAGGACTGGACGGAGGCAATCATCAAAAATGCTCGCATGTGCACTTAGAGGAAAAAGTATTTCATGTTGTAGGGTTGAATAATTTTATGTGTACTAAGGGTTATTATGTCCACCTAATCAGGAATTGGGATGTATCAAGCAGAATATTGGATTTCTCTGTAAAGCTAAATTTTAGCGCATTAGCTACCGTTAGCTTACTTAGCAAAACAAACTGGAGGAAACCGTTCAAGTGTCGTCCTCCTTTGTAAGGTTAACACAGTTGCTGCTCTGTTTCCCCAGACAGAGTTCCGAGAGTGCGGCGCTCTGGATAACTGAACGGTACATTCAGACAGCGTTACAATTTTACGAACGATCCAGTTTGTGCCAGAGTGCGCTCCGGCACTCAGAATGTGTATTTCCGAATGCACCACTCGCATCATCTTCCTCCATTGTTTAAAAAAAGTCAACAGAACTCGCTAGCTAATGTCTGTGAAGAATTGTTTGCCTCCAGCTAAGCCCCGCCCACCAAAAAATGTCATACTGTTTACTAACAGTAAAAGGGTCGATGGGCTGATAACATCTAAAAGGGGGTGACTGGGTACACTGCCAAAGTAAAGGAAAAAAATATGCTTTAAGTCTGAACCAACCTTTCAAAATTATGTGATTTTTTTTCAACAGCAAAAAGCACAGCTAGCTGTTAGAATTATTAGTGTGTGTGCACTGAACTGTGTTTGGACACAACATTTCTCCTTCTCTTCTCACTCTGTTTGACAAAGCTGCTCGTGATCTTCAAACCCCCTTCAACAAAGCTCTGTTCTCGTGAGGCCTGATCCCTCCTAACCCCCTGTCTCACGCTCTCTCCCTCCTGTCTGTCTCTCTCTTCCACCCTTCAGCTATCTGTCTCTCTCATACATTTCCCTCCCTCCCACTGTCTCCCGCCGCTGCTCTCTCCTTTGCCCTCCCCTCTCTCTTTGTTCCAGGGATCAAACGAGTATCTCTCTCGTCCATGCTCCGTCACCTGGGAGAACACACACACGCTCACACACATTCGCACTCATCCTGGCCTTTCTCCTTTAGTTTGTAGCAGCGCTCATGTTCCTGTTCATGATTTTAGAGCAGTCATGGTCAAAGAATGAGCTAACCTTTCAACTCACCTATTGCTTTGGATCAAAGACGAGAGAGAGGGGGAAAGAGCAGAAACACAAAGAGCAAAGTGGAACAATGTCAGACAGGACAGATTAAAACAGAAAAGAGTTTCACTGAATTGAACTGAAATGACCATGATAAAGATCAGAGCCAGCTCAGAGTGAAAAAGAAAATCAAGCGAATGTTAAAGCCCTTGTGGAATTGCCTTAAGATGCAATTCCTCCCAAAAACTTCTAAATGAATTTTGAAGATAAGAATACCTCAAGTCAAGGTTTTTGGGAGCCATTTTTAGGTTGTGTAGATGAGATGCTGAAGACGTAAATAACGTTATTGTTGTATAGTCAATTCACCTGATTTGACTATACAACAATAACACAAACTTGATACAAGTAAAGATTAACTTAACACTTTCACCGCAAGAGTATTATTTTTAAGTTGCCAGCCACCGCCAGAATTTTTGATCATGTTCACTGATCTTTCAAGACCCACAGAATAATTTGTTCTATGAACATGTAAACAGTATATACATCAAATGAAGAGACATTCTGTTTCTAAACACGAAAAAACACTTGAATTTGTCCATCAAAACCCCCAAACATTTCGCACAAAAAGCTGAGAATGGCGCCACTGGCTGCGCACATGTGAGTTGTTGACGGTGACAATGTGTGTGTCGGCTTCGTCGAGTGTAAGTGCAGCACAATGCTGGTATATGACAGCAAAAAGACGGGGACCTCGACACTTACGAGGCACATGACAAAGGCTTGCCATGGAAAGAAAGACGCGAGTCAGCTTTCAATGTCCACGTTCATATCCTTAAAAAAATGTTGGGTTTAAACTAGGCTCAGGCTCATAATTACAGTTAAAGGGAAGGGCCGGGCCGGGCTCGGACAGAACATGCACGGGCTCAGGTGGGGTCAGGCTGGATTTTTTGGGCCTGATCTAAGCTCTAGTAGACGTATAGCTGAACACGTTTTCACATTTAGTGTCAATACAGTTGTCTCTGTCTCCTCTGTCGTGGTCTTGTCCGTGTGTCACTGTCACCATCATGGAGATCCCATTTCGTCCCACCAAACTAGTTTGTTTCTTCGTCCAAATTGGGTTCAGAATATTAATCGAAACGATTTGTTGGAGTCTGAGTCCATCAACATCTCCAAGGCTTACGCAACCGTAAACTTTTCCGTCTGCCCCTGCATTTTTGTAGGGTTTACAAGCTGCTACATGTTCTTCTGGTTTCCAGCAGATCTTCTTCTTGGTTTGTTTTTGAACATGACAGTGCTGTTCTATTTCACAAGATGTGTAACAGCACCCCCTATGTTTTAACAGTCAAAACAAAGATTGCCGGGATAACTCATCAATGGCGGGGAAGCACTGCGTCATAAATGACTGAAAATCTCGTCAATGGCGGGGAAAGTGTTAATGGTTACGAAAAGTAAGGGGTTTAAAAGCATCGGCATGAGTGATGTGCAGCTCAGTCGACAGAGCAAAATGTTTGAATTGTACGTTACTGCAGACCACCAATAAGTTACATTTGTATGTTTAATACATATCACATCAGTGGTTTTAAAATGAAGTAACAGCCGTTACTGTATATTTTGAATAGTGTATGGCAGTGGACTATACTATGGTTATGTTTATATTTACTTTGTTTATGTGTTAGAATACAGGCACAACTTATTTATGCCAGGTATGGTGCTGTAAGGCATATTAGTGTGCATGACAAAGGTAGTTGTGGACAACATAGTGTGTAAAAGATGTTTGCTTCGGACCGTAATAAATTTTTGACCGTGTTATGCAGTGTTGTAGTGTAGTCATGGGAATACGATGAGGAAATATAGAAACAGGACATCAAGTCAGTAGTGGACCTCACGAGATGTAATTTTGTAAGGACTTGGCCTGACGTTTTGTTCCTTTTTTTGTGTGTGTGTGTGTGTGTTCTCAGTAAACCCTGTGAACAGTACTCGTGAGTACTGTGGATCTCCAGAAAAGGGATAGAAACACGAGTCAAAATAGAGACACCTCACAATCTAAGTGGCCTAGGAAATTTGTTATGTTGAAACAGCCACTATAGTGTGATACGAAGATGAGACTTCTGCCAAGGTACAGACAGCTGTTTGAGACCAACAAACAACAAAAGCCTCGTTTCCACCGAGCAGTGCAGTACAGTTAAGTTCAGTTCATACCATGGAGAGTTTTATCAGTAGACTGGAACTATAAAATGAAAGGATGTTTTGCTGCCTCTCACAGCAGCAAGTGCCCTAAATGCACTTGTGCCCTAAACACTTTAGACCATGCACTATAGATTAGTTATATATGGTCCATGTACACTCATTAGGTGCACCTTGCTAGTACCGGGTTGGACCCCCTTTTGCCTTCACACCTGCCTTAATTCTTGGTGGCTTAGATTCAACAAGGCGCTGGAAACATTCCTCAGAGATATTGACATGATAGTATCACACATGATAGCATAACATTTATTTATGTATTTGTGGTGCACTGCCACATTATCAACATTTGGAGCTGCGTTTCTCTCTCTCTCTCTCCCATGGCAGAGCAAACTCTGGACACAGACAGAGCAGCAGACCACCAACCACAGTAAAAATGGAACTTAACCTTTTGTCAATCTATATAGTTTTAGTATTGTCTGTCATTTTTCCAAGCTTATTTAAATGAAAACTGCACATCCTGCTGGACTGTACATCCCAAAGTCCAGTGCAGGGTCCAACCAGCAAAAAAAGTTTGCTGTCCTCTGCAGCAGCTGCTTCTCTTATCAGTCTATGCAAGTGCTTTGCTTGTGTTGTGTTCAAGGACATGCAAAAACCTCTGAATTCAGAGAGGGGACACAAAATGATCACACCTCCACATATAGAATCATTTTATGTGGGAAACACTGAAGTGCAAACACTTTTTTGTGGCAATTGGGTCAGAGATATGAGGCTTTGGTTATGGTCAGTAAGGATCAGGATCAAACAAATGAAACTTTCTTCCCCTCAGGGACTAACCTGGCTCTTCAAAGTTGAGAGAAACTGTATTAACCTGTGTTCACCCCAACCTCTCCACTGTTACTTTCCAGCCGTCTTGATCTGTCCAGTCTCGTTCAGGGCTAGTCCAGCTCAGCCCAGTCCCCGTCCACTGCAGCGTAGTTTAGTTTAATCCGGTCCTGTCCGGCTGGGAACTGAACAGGTGGCATGTGACAGCAGGTATGAGCTGACATCAAAGGATCCAGAGAGAGGAAGTGCAAGAGACGCAGGGAGAGAAAAGGAGGAAAGGAAGATCTGTGGACAAAAAAAAAAAGATTATGGGGGGGGGAGAGAAAAGAAAAGAGTTGGGAACACGGGAGGACAGAGAGGCGAGGTTATCGTGTAAATGATAGCAGATAGAGAGAGAAAGAAGAGGAAATTGGGAGTCTGTGTGCGGTGGTCGGTGATGTTGGGGGTGTTAGGCGGCTGGGTGTGACAGAGGGTTTGGTGCTTGTCTCTAGACCAACAGCTTGTGTGCTTAACGCCGGTGAATACCAATTGTTCTGCACTGATAAAAGTCTACTGCAAAACTCCCAAAATAAAATGCGTCTCTTTATCTCTCCCTCTTTCTCTGTCTTTGTCTCCCTCTCACTTTCAGTACAGTTTCACTTCAAATCATTATACTTTCTGTGTGTGTGTGTGTGTGTGTGTGTGTGTGTGTGTGTGTGAAAGCAAACTTTGCCTGTACTTTTCTTGGACCTCTGCACATACCCACTGTTTTATAGGCTCTTATTAGTCCCTCTCCAAAGCAATGAATGCAAACTTGCAGTCTTTTAATTTAGACTATACGTACATACTTTCTCATCCACACGCACACACTGTCACCCCTATAGGCGGCTCTCTGCAGATGATGTCAGGTGAATGTGGACATTGTTTAACGAGCCCTGGGACCGGGAAAGAGAGGGGAGGTGGAGGGATGGGACAATAGGAGGGAGAGAAGGTGGAGGAGGGGAGTCGAGGTAGAGGACAGCACAGAGAGAGAAGGATATGGGGGATGTGGGGAGAGGAAGAGGAGGAGGGGGAAGCTGGAGGAAGGATGAGGAGAGAGGGATGGAAATCCGTCAGAGGAAGGAGAATCAGGAGGAGGACGGCGACAAGACGAAAAGCGGCGAGGAGAAAGGAGGGAGGACAAGAGAGTGGAGGACATCCGGTCACAGGAGGGAGGTGGAAGAGAGGGAGAAAGTCATGAGGGAAGGAGTGGAAAGAGTGCAGAGGGAGAGGGAGAAACATAGGGGAAATGTATGTGACATGTAGCCTGAGGACAGGAGAGAGAGGGATGAAATAAAGAGGGGGGGTGGAGACAAAAAGGAGAAAGAAATAGACAAAATAGAGAGAATACAGGAAATGTCACTTATAGAAACCTTCAAACAAGGTGAGAAAGAGATGGGAAAGAGGTGAAGGGTAGACGATGATCTCTCCTCCCTCTGACCTCTCTCCTCTCCTCCCTCTCTCCTCTCTTGCCGTGTAACGTTAGACTACTGGGAGGGAAAATCTCTAAAGTCAGCTCTTCTCAAGGCTTTTCTCTCTTTTTCGCATTATGTCATGTTATTCCTGCTCACAAAATGGAAAATGCTTCAGACCTTACTCCTCCTAATTAAACACATTTCTGCCTCAGTAAGTTGCAGATTCTATTCAAACTATCTCCTTTTAAAACTCGAGCCATGATCAAAGTCGCTCTTTTTTTTTGCCGTGCTGTTGATCCACACTGAGTGGAAATTTGTAAAACGTTGGCTTTTTTTTTTTTCCTTTTCACATTTTGATCCAGGAAGGGCCTGACATCCAATTGTCTGACAGAAAGGAATTTTCTATAACAATAGATCCAATTATGTGCCGTATTACAGTGTGGCTTTCAAGATGAATCCTCTGCAAAAAAAGCTGTTGCACTTCTGCTGCAGGATTGAAGTCAAAGAGATGTGTGCTGTGACCACTATATCTAGGTATCTATATTCCTTCTTTGTTCTGCTGCTCTCTCTGCAACTCTATCAGTAATGGTCATTGAATCCAACATGGACAGACAGTTGCACGCCAGCGACAAAGGTCACTGCGTGTGTCGTCTAATGTGGAATCTATCCACCCTCAAGCTGTGAGTGCGGCTCATATTCTTCTGCTTACTCTGCTCTCCTTCGCCTCAGAGCATCAAGTCTTTCCCTCTGTTCATTTAAGTCCTGAAAATAAACTGTCACTCAGTCCATCAGCCAATGTATGCTTGCCTCGTGTGTTTCTGTATGTGTGTGTGTGTGGTTGTGGTTTGGGAGTTGTATGTGCACACTGGGGTGTTGTGGCAGCGTGCACACTCACACTTGTGTATATATATTTGTATATGTGTGCGTGTGTGTTTGTGTGAAGCTGTCAATTTGTCTTGCCCAGCTCCATCCAAAAAGACAGACAGCCCATTGAGGCGTATGCTGCAGAGAAAAATAACAACTCCAACTGACAAACATACTTTAGTCAGCGTGCAAACACACACGCTGAGACAGAGGGACGAGGTTTTGCATTTAAATCGAAGATATACTTTACTTTTTATACTTAATGGACTTTTTCTGTGTGAAATTGTCACTCGAGTTTGTTTTGTAGTTGTTAATTTTGATTTGATTTGATCGATTAATGCCGCATTGAATGGGAGACAGACTCTCCCTTGGGGGGGCTGCAGCTGCACTACAGCGTAAATGAATCTGGACCAAGTTCAGCTGCACAAGGCAGCATTTAATACCCATAAATACTGTCCTGCTTATCATGTTGCTGCGAGGGGGTCAAGAAGGGCATTTAAGGTCATGTGAAGTCATGCAGTACAACTGTGTGTTGTCTTGCTCTGTGTGTGTGTGTGTGTGTGTGTAAAATCTATATTTCAGGAAGGGCTCGTCTGCTCATGTCTAACCAAGATAAACCATCAGGGTCATTGTGCTTTTTCCATCCACATGCTACTGTCTGCATTCATACAGTACTCGGTGCCTTAAGTAAAAAAAAAAGAAAGAAAAAAAAGAGAGAGAGAGTTTAAACTAGTTAGTTAAATTCTTTTCTCCCCATGGGGCTTCTTTAGTGGTGCGTTGATACCTGATATGAAAAAAGTTTGCCAGTGCAGAGGAGCTTTTGTTCTCGTTCTTATTATTTTGTCTCCAGTTTCAGCTGTTATTACCTGACAACTTCTCTTTTTCTTTCTTTCATTAGGTAGAAATAATAATACACTTCAACTCTTTGGCAAAAAATTAAGAAAACTCAGAACAAATGTAGCAGCAAATCTGTGGGCAAATCAGTGGTCCGGTGTATTAAAAACACTAAAACAAATCTTGGAAAATGTCAAACAGGGAATTTATAAGCAGATGCTATTAGTTCCCATGTAGCTAACAATGCTATTCAGTCAGTGTGGCTATATACACAGGTGTATTTTTCTGGGCATCCCAGCAATGTCAAAAAATGACATTAAAGGGAAAGTTTGGATTTCTTTTGAAGTGGGGTTTTATCGGGTACTTACCCATAATCAGCATATCACACACAGTAGATGTCAGTTGGCATGCAGCCCCATCTTGTGAAGTTGGCTGGAGTCTGACACAGAAGTTAAGCAATGTACTGCTGTGGATGGGGGCAGCAACAAACCATATTTTAGCTACCTAAAAGAAATCAATATCAGTGTTCTGTTTTTACGGAGAAGCCGTTAACCACCTCAGTTCCTCATCTATGCTCTCGTCAAAGCCCCCAGACTACACTGAGTCATTTTAGCTCGCTGAGCACATCAGCAGCTGGTCTTCGGCAGCTTCAGTCAGTTAGTTCATTTTTGTTATTGAGTGACTTTGGTGAATCCAAACTAAACTTTTCAAACGCCGAAGTCCCACGTTGAGGTGGAATTTATACTGATGCATTCAATTGACGCTGTAGCTACCGCACAGGCTCTGCGTCGACATAAAGCCTACACCGTACACCTCCCCAGAAATGTATCTACACATTGCGGCGACCTCCTGTCTATTTCTGTAAGCTGAAGCCATTTCCCTCAGTGGAAATGAAGCTTTTATTGACTTGGGACAATAAATTGTGAAGACAATGTGTGTGATGTATTCTGGCTTCATATGAGCAGAGGAAATCTCAGCTTGTCGCTAGGCTAATTTATACAAAGTAAAATGCCATAGGCTTGTGCTAATAACGTTAGCATGTTGTATTTGTTTGGAAAACGTCTTTAGTATGAGACAGTTGTTTTGTCAGTGAACCTTGTGAGTTGTAATGGGGCTGAATTTTATAACCAGTGTTTCCCATACATTCATTTATCTGTGGCGGTGCGCCACGAATAAATTATCTCCGCCACATATAGATTTTTATGCTTTTGGCGCTACCTGTTCGACCTCGCTCATAAACACATTATAATGGGACTCACTGTCTGTGAATGTAGCTTGTCGTTACAATTCCGGTGCAATAGGTGGCGGTATGCATCGTAAAGACGCACTTAATGCACCTGGTCCGCCAGAAGAAGACGAAGAAGAAGCAGACGTAGTAGCAGAACGGATCCAAAGACCTCTCGGTACAAATATGTGGGCAAACAAGTCCAAAAGTGGTCCAAACAACTCTAACTCATCATGTTATATTAGCCTGTGTCTGTATTAACATAGCTGGAAGCTCAACATGTGCAGAGACATTAACTCAAGCTGTTAGTAGTGTTAACTGCAGCGCGAGTCCCGTAGCAGCTCGCCCCCGTTAATCAATTACAGCGGCTGCACCGGCAACGGGAGCGGCTCGACAACCACTGTCTGTCGACAGCTCTTTATTTTATGCGGCTCTTCTATTTTTGTCGCGCTACGCTCCCCTACGCGACCCTCCATCAGATAAAAACTACATGAAGTAGTGTGCTAAATGAGCACAACGTGTTTTTAAATGAATAAACCATTATCAGAGGTGATATGTGTATTTACCCATGTTTATCCGTGACACTGTGTAAATGTCCGTGGCGGACATTTGAAAGCGAGTAGATAACAAACAGTACAGTAAACTTGTAGATAACTCAAATATATGTAATAACTTAGGTGGAAAATGCTTTAACATTTCATGCAGCCTACATGCAGCCTCTTGGCTCAGCAAACGGTAAACAACCCAGCTGGCTTCTCTATGTGTCGCTTCCGTACGCAGTCAGTGGAGCCCAAATGAATACGCCGCGACGCTACGCTGACGTGACGCTTACGTTTGCAGGTGGAGCCCAGCTGTAAGGTTCTGCTCATTAGTAATTAACTCTGACGTTGGATGTTCACTCCTTCACACAGATGAGTATTGAAAAATACTTTGGTACTAGCCTATCACGTCACACAGTAGGATCCATAAAAACGCAGGGATGGGTGTAAATAGCAGAACAGCTGCAGAGTGAATTGAATTGCTAACACCAGATCAGTGAGATGTAATAAGGATTTGACTTTTCTTCCGCATGGCTTGTGTCTTCTTTAGTTAAATGAGAAACATACAAAGGCAGTAGGTGGAGTGTGAAGACCACGGTTCATTAAATTACCTTCACAACATCAAAGAAAGCATAGCCTACAGTGGCGAGGTTGGCTCTGCAGTAGCAGCGTGGGAAACTTTCTAGAGCAAGAAGATGGTGCATGAAGGCAATATCAAAGGCCTAATGCACAGAGTTTATTATGCGTGTGAAGTTGCTCACTGCATGTGTTATTGTTCTCTGAGGAGGAAGCCCGAGAAATTTAACCTCAAGTTGCAGTCAATAATGATTGCTTTCCAATCACCTGAAAAATGAACGTAATAAATGACATTAAATTAAGCAGTTTGGTGTAGTGCTGGAACATTTTCTATAAGTACTGCATTGATCTCTATTTGCTGCTTTGCTACTCTTTTCCTAGAGGGGTCTTTAATTATTTTTCATTGTATGTGAACTAATGTGGCAACTCTGTTTATTTGACCTGCAGTTTATGTACTTCCTCAGGACCAAATCCTGTATGAACATAAAGAGAATATAAGTGGTAAAGGTATTAATGTCTCCACTATGGTCTCTTCCTCTTCTACTCTTTATCTGTCTCTTGCCTCTCTAACCTTCATAGCACACCTCTCCTCCTCCATATTTTTCTGTCGATTTGACACTCTGCCTCTATATGTTCAGCTTACCTCTCTGCAACTTCTTTGTTTCTAATGTATCATCCACCCCTTTCTCTCCGCCTCTTTCTCGCTCTCCACTCCCTACTCCCCACCTGTCCACAGCAGCGCCGAAAAGCTGCGAACATGAAATAAATTATGAATCATTTCTATAGGCAGCTACACCTGTAGTGAACCACTCTGCAGAGAATGATGAAAACAAAAGCAATAAATCAAGGCAAATCCACAAGTCAGAGGCAATAGTCCTGTAGAAATATTCCACAGTCATCTCTCTGGAGAAGCTGTGTCACTGAAACAATCCCTCATGCTCTCTGATGGGTTCAGCAGTCTAATGTTACAGGCAGGATGGCTGGTTTTGCTAATATTGCTTGGCACCAAGAAAAAACCCAGAAACTACTTACAGAACTCCCAGTCTTCTCAGACTGTATGCAAGGCTTTGTAAAATGCTCCACCCACTTATGAAGTTTGGTTGGTACTGTAAGAAGTCAAATGACAACAAGTCTATAATGATTATGGTATGGGTCCGGGGCAGTTGTGGCTCAGGAGGTAGAGTGAGTTTTCCACTAATTGGAAGATGCTTCCGATGGCTTTGCCATTGGTTTTGAATGTCTAGACAAAAAAAAGGAGCAGATTGCACCTTGTATGGTAGCCTCTATCACCATTGTGTGAAAGTGTGTGTGAATGGTTGAATGTGACTCTTGGTAGTCTGAAAATTAGAAAGGCGCTATATACATGTGCAGGTCCTTCTACCATTAATACAAACGTATACATTTTAGGGTCCTTTCTTAACAGAGCAGCACAACTGTCATTGCTGGTTTCAGACCCACATGGTTGTTATTTTCATGCCCACACTGAGTAAGTAGCAAATGTACTTGGTCTATCTGTGCACCCATGGGCTTGTAGGTCTTAAAGTGAAATGCGATCAGGCGCAATTTGAGACAGCAGAATGTGACTGCACCATTGACCAACAAAACCTGATCTAAAGTCATTGAAGCAATATTTTCCTTAAAGGGCGCATGATTCAGATAAGAAGATGTGCCCACATAGGCAGGTTCACAACACGCTTCCACTCTGCTTGTCACACACACAGTGACATTTGGATGGGTTGCGGATGTGTGAAATAATCATCAATGAGAAGAATAATACTTAGATTGTCTAAAATGTGAACATAGCAGAGAGCAGAGCAGAGCTGTCCAACTCTTCATTAAGAGAGACGCTGTGTGCATTTATGCACAGGGAGCAGCATAACTTTATTGATAATATCAGAAGCAAGTTTAGTTCTTCTTTGCAGAGGACGCCATGTAAATAGTAGTGCACCAGGTACGGGCACACCTGGTTTTTAAAGGGAAGGGAAGATGACTCCCTGATTGGTTGAACTCATGTTACGCCCAAAACTCCCCTATGATTGGGACTAAATACAACCTCTTTGCCTCTTGCGCCTTACTTTGCACACAGATTATGCATTGTTAAACTAGCAAAGGTAAAGTTGGACTTGCCTTGAATGCTCTTGTGCCACACAGTTTAGACCATGTATTATACATTATTTATATAGGGCTCATGTACACACACCAGCCACTTCATTAGGTACACTTGCTTGTCCCAGGTTGGACCCCCTTTTGCCCTCAGAACTGCCTTAATTCTTGAGATTTTTCTAAGAGATTTTGGTCCATATTGACGTGATGACATCACACAGTTGCTGCAGATTTGTGGCTGCACATCCATGATGAGAATCTCCCGTTCCACCACATCCCAAAGGTGCTGTGTGACTGTGGAGGCCATTGGAGTACAGTGAACTCATTGTCATGTTCAAGAAACTAGTTTGAGATGATTTGAGTTTTGTGACATGGAGCGTTATCCTGCTGGAAGTAGCCATCAGAAGATGGGTACTGTGGTCATAAAGGGATGGACACGGTCAGCAACAATACTCAGGTAGGCTGTGGTGTTTAAACCATGCTCAGTTGGTACTAAGGGGCCCAAAGTGTGCCAAGACAATATCCCCCACACCACTACACCACCACCAGCAGCCTGAACCATTGATACAAGGCAGGATGGATCCATGCTTTCATATTGTTTACGCCACATTCTGACCCTACAATCTGAATGTGGCAGCAGAAATCCAGACTCATCAGACCAGGCAACGTTTTTCCAATCTTCTATTGTCCAGTTTTGGTGAGCCTGTGTGAATTGTAGCCTCAGTTTCCTGTTGTTAGCTGACAGGAGTGGCACCTGGTGTGGTCTTCTGCTGCTGTAGCCCATCTGCTTCAAGGTTGGACGTGTTGTTGGTTCTGAGATGGTCTTCTGCAGACCTTGGTTGTAACCAGTGGTTATTTGACTTCCTGTTGCCTTTCTATCATCTTGAACCAGTCTGGCCATTCTCCTCTGACCTCTGGCATCAACAAGGCATTTTCACCCAGAGAACTGCTGCTCACTGGATATTGTCTCTTTGTTGGACCATCCTCTGTAAACCCTAGAGATGGTTGTGTGTGAAAATCCCAGTAAATACTCAGACCAGCCCGTCTGGCACCAACGACCATGACACATTCAGAGTCACTTAAATCACCTTTCTTTCACCTTCTGATGCTCGATTTGAACTTCAGCAGGTCGTCTTGACCATGTCTACATACCTAAATGCATTAAGTTGCTACCACACTGATTGGCAATTTGCGTTAATGGGCACTTGAATAGGTGTACCTAATAAAGTGGCTGGCGAGTGTATAAATGCACTGTTTAGCCTTAAGTTTACTTATTATATTTTATAAAATGTTATGCATCTAGGACAGGACGAAGTTGACTTAATCACTTAAAAACAGAGTGTGCCAGGGCTGACGTCAATACCCGGAAGTTTAGCATCGCGCTGGTTCCTGGAAGAGAAAGTGAATGTGATTTTTGCATTGCGTTTTGGATTATGTCAGAAAATAAGCTCTGTGGCTAACACAAGTTTATGATACTTACAGGTTTTGTTCAGCGAGATAATCTTCACATATGAACACCTTTCATACCGCATTTGAAGCCTAAATGCGATCGCCAGAAGTAAAAAGCTAATGTTAGGCTTTAACGGACTACATGACTACTCCACGGTCGCATGACTCTTGATGTCACCACCACTAAGCTTTCAACTGATTTCGGCCGCTTTATTTTAAAAACATTGCATAATGGGGAAATCGGACTGTTTAAGCTAAATAAGAAGCTGTAATGGCGGACTGCCAGCACTCTTGTCTGTTCGGGGGTGATGACGTTTAATGTCCCTGACAGGGTTTGTAGTCGTATTGAGCAGCTTGTTAGCAACCGCCTTTTTTACGACACGTAAAAGCTTCAGAATTCACAAGTAGGGTATTTACTGACGTGTTTTATGTCGTAGAACAAAACCTGAAACTCGCTTAAGCTTTTGTTAACCACAGACCTTATTTGAGGCATGTTACCAAAATCCCATTCAAAAAACGTATTGACTTTTAGACGAGAGAACCGGAAGTGCTAAAAGCGCTAACGGAGTTCCGGGTTTACTGGCACACTCTATTGCTCGTCGCAGTTTGTCCAAGTTCTTTGAATATTTTCATCTGTTCTTAAAGTGTTAAAAATACTTTGAGTCTATTTTAAGGATTCTAAATGCATTCAGCTGCTGTATTACTGAGGTTTTCAGGAGAGTCCAGGTATGAATATTAAAATCATCAGAGGCTGGCAGTGTTTGTGGATTGTAAACACATCTGTCACTACTGTTTAATTGGTAAACAAGTCTGACCGCTTTCTGTTTGTTTGTAAACAACCATGTCCCTGCATGATATGAAAGGTCATTAAAATAACCTGTCTACTACTCTGTCTACTCTATCTGCACCTCTCTGTGGTATTTCATTTACATTTAAATTATAGGTCCATAGATGATGCTTTTATCCACTATGGTTTGCAGTGAAACAAACTTATTAAGTACAAAGCCCAGTCGTTTGACCTTAGAGACAAGTACTCTGTGAAAAAATGGAGAGAGGGAAGATTTTTAGAGGAGGATGATATGGAAGAGACTGATGTGATTGAGCAGAGAGATGGGGCTCCCGGTTGTGAGCTCACAAGCAACAAATTAATTCTGGTGACTAGACCAGAAAGTCAAAAAGTTATTCTGCTATTGTTTTGTCAAGAGGAAGAGTAGTGGAGGCTGGGTGGATGGATGACTATGCTGCAGCAGGGAAGGAGGAGCTCAGCAGCCAGTAGGAGCAGAGAACAGCAGGAGGTGTAGGGGGTGGAGAGATCTGAAACATGATGCAGCAAGTTCCTTTCATATATGTTGGACAAGTTAATCCTTGGCTTCAAAGAGGAGTTCTTGTAATGATTTTATGTGCCTTTTTCTCTTAACGTGCCACTACTTTAATCACTTTTTCATTTCCAAGTCACTCAGTCACATCTCAATAAACCCAGACAGAAGCGGTTAACGTGTTGCTGTAGGGCTAAAAATATCAAGTAGCTACTGTTGGTAGCCAATTTGAATTTGGAGCACATATGTGACCATGGCAGAAATTCTTTGCCTTAACAAAAAATGTTCTTGGATGTTATATTATGGTGCAAAATATTGAAGGAAAAAAAGCCCTGTGAATGACAGTAAAGGCTAACTTTGGTATTTTTCAACCTGGACTCTATTTTCCCATGTTTTTGTGTCTAATGTGACTAATTGGATCAACAGTTTTTGAGATTTGTATAATAAGTAAGTCATTCAATCTAACCACTTGGGGCGTTTGGGCACTCTCAGTTTCCGTCCACTAAGAGTGGTTGTTCTTGCCACTGACAGGCTCAGATTATTATTCTAACTGTCTGACAACATTATGGAAAGGATCTCTTCTAAGGTCGACCTCTTGTTAAAGATTAAGATCATTTTTGTTTAACTAAAAACAGAGCCAAAATCACTATCATCAAATTCACCAGACTTCATTTAAATAATTAGTAATTTTATCATCATTAAACACATTTTATTTAAAGTCGACAGAAACAACATAATTCTCACAAAAGCTGTCCTGGTTTGTCTTTCCACAGTTTTAACAATCATCAACTCTGGTTTAGTTGAAATAGACCCTTTTAGGGTCGACGTCACAATGACGTCATTTTCTTGACTGGAGGCAAAGCACGACCCTCCACCACAGGGCTGTAGGCTACATAGGAGTCTGAAAATGTTGTCTTGTTGTGTTACTGGGAGCCAGCATAGAAGCAGTCAAAACTCAAAACTTCAATTTTATGACGTACCAGCCGCCGCTGCTCGTCAACAAAAACAAAGACTATGGTTAAATGTGACAAAACAAAAGGACTTCACGAGGTGATAATCAAGAATGTGCAGCGCAGTCTGGCCCTATTGGTCAGTGTTTACTTATTCAAGTAAAGGCGAGTTCACATTACACGACTGGCCAACCAGTCTTGAGTCACGGAGACTATCGTAATCTTTTGAGTATTCATACCTGGTGACGTGTGTTTCTGTCATCAGGAGTCTCGCCAACTGCATTACGACCTGTGCACGCACACCACAAGATTTATCCACCGTGCCCTGGCCGTCAGAGGCCCAGATAACGCAGTGATGTCACCAAACTATGTTTTGTCACACGTGAACAAAACAAGATATTATAAGGTTCCCTAGCGCTAAACTTTACTTGTCAACATGGATGTCCGACAGCTCCTGATCCTGTGGACGCCGCCATTGTTATTGTTGCTTGCCGGCTTGTCCTCCTCACATTTCTTCCTTCCTCCTGCGTGCTGACGTGGGACGTATCCTGCGCCTCTCATTGGCTGCTGCTCTGTCAGTCGTGTCAGACTTCTCCAGTTTTCTAGTGTGCCAGATATCAAGTCCCAGTCGCAGACGAGGGGGCGACTTGCTTGTAGGCTTGTTCACACATGAGGACTCGTTGTGGCAGACTATCTGCCGACTCACCTCCGACCCAAGGTGGCTCTCAAGATCCTCCGCAACGTCAAAATTCGGGTGAAAATCATGTAATGTGAACTAGGCTTAAAACTCACTGTCCCGGAGAGTGAGTGACCTGACATGTATATTTAGTTTGACACTCTACGCTAAAATGAGAGCCCTGTTGATTGAAGAAAAGGAGCGTTATATTACTACATAAATTAATGAATGGTAAAGTTAATCACACATTCTCTTCGCTCAGCACTCAGCTGCTCTGTCTCTCCAGACAGCAGCAGAGTGCGCTCTGCCACTCTGACTTCACGAATGGTCCGGTTTGTGCCAGAGTGCGCTCCGGCACTCAGAATAAGTATTTCCAAGCGCACCACTTGCATCAACTTCCTCTTTGTCTAAAGCAAGCCAACAGAACTTGCTAGCTAGCACTAGCTAATGTCTGTGGAGAGTTGTTTTGCCTCCAGTGAAGCCCCGCCCACCAAAAACATCATACTGTTTACTAAAACTAAAAGGGTCTATAAACCCTTGATGTGAAAATACGCTGGCTCTATACACGCTTAAATTATAGTTTATTTAAAAAGAGTCTGGTCTGTATGGAGTAGGGATGTAATAATATGGAAAATTTGATATCTCAATTATAGTGACCAAATTATCATGGTAAACGATAATATTGCGATATTTTTTTAAGCACTGTAAAATGTCCAAAAAATAGATACATTGAAATAACTTCACTAAATCTTGTAACTTCCTTATCATACTAAAATGTTAACAGCCAAAATCTTATATTAAAATGAAACTTTCACATTAAAGGGGCAAGGGATTGGCACAGCAACAGAAAATTTTATTTTAAATTAACAAAATATGTAAACACATTACAGGAGCAAAGCTTATTTGTCTGGTGCATTTTAACAGTCAGCAAAATGTGTAAATTTAGCCTATATATTATTTATTTATTAGCACGAGAGGGAAAATATATATAAAACAAAACAATGCAAGAGTAGAACAAAAGACATACAATATATAGAATAGATATCACAAATGTGCAGGAGAAACCAAAAAAACCCTGAGGACAATGGTCATCATTACACAGAATAATTCACACATTAGAAGTGTGCATGTGAGTCAGAGGATTACCTGTATGAGAAAAGGAGTGCCTGCTCTCGGTCAAAGGTTAACACAGCAGCATTTTATGTTGTTTCCTTGAGCTTATGTCGAGAAAGCATAACTGGCCGTCTATATCGATTCTAGCTTGCCATACAATAACCATAATCACAGTGATTCAATCATAGTTGATCTCAATTAGCGTGACGTTACGTCAGTTTATATTCTGTCGGCTCCGCTCAGTTCCGTTTCGTTTTGAAACACTTAACGTTAGCAACATAGCTGCTAATACGGCTATTAGCTAATCAGCTAGTAGCTCCTAAGTGTCTTAAACGAAAACGGAAAACCTAGTCGCCGTTTAGGAGGACAGATACGGCTCAAATATCCCGCATACGTCGAGAGTTACACATTATGACAATCTTAGTAAAACCGAAGTCCCTCACACAATAACTGACGTTTGCATGGCATAACTTGCATTGGCTGTAAAGCTGTGGATGATGGTCACGGAGATAATCCAGCAGATTTGTAGTGTTGCTACCCTTCGCAGCAACTTTCTTTCTGCATGTTCTGCACACAGGATAGTTGTCCTCCACCAGCTGTCCCTCGGCATTCTTCAGAAACCCAAAGTACAACCAGACCTCAGACTTTGTGCGTTTAGTTGGGGGGGACAATGTCCTGAGTCCCGCTTCCGCCATGTTTTCATTCTTTGTGTTTACAAGTGCTACGCATTCACGCAGTGCCTGCATCGCGAGATTTGTTATTACATGTCCTGATAATCCACCGCGATAATGCAATTAATTTAAACATAAACGGTAATTCTTACCGTGTAAAAATTAACCGAAATTTACCATAATATCGGTAATCGTTACATCCCTAGTATGGAGATGACGATTTCAGCTCTGTTTCTGGTTAAACAAAAAGGAACCTTACTCTTTAAAAAAGAGGTCTATCTTTGTAGGGAGCCTTTTCAAATGTTGCCAGACACTTATGATAACAATCTGAGCCTGTCAGTGACGAGCAATCACTGTTAGTGGACATAATTGATGGTGCTCAATTACCCACAGGGCAGGTTGGTTTTGTTGCTGCTGGCTGCAACCCTCTCACTCAGTACTGGACTAATTTCAGAAATTGTTGTTCCCAAAAACATGGGAAAAAGGATCGAGGTTAGTAAATACCAAAGTTATCCCTGTTAAATATGTAATAGCTGCACTGGAAATATTTTAAAATCATATCATTCACATAATTTGGATTAAGAGAAATACCAGCCTGTTTCAACCTGTGTTTTAGGATAGATTTTATTTCTTTTTTTTTTCTTCCATTTGTTCAAATTTTTCCAACAAATGAGGATTGCACCTAAAACCAACGTTGGAAACTGTGCTCAGTCCTCACCTCTGATGAGAGAAAAAATTTGTGATCCAGGTCCGTTCTAATATGATAGTTCTTCCGTCACACAGGAACCCGAACAGAGGGAATGTAGTTTCTTACCCCAGGGCTCAGGCCAATTTGAGCCATATTAGTGCCCTTGTTGTGTGGGGACCCAAACTGAGAATATGTGGTTGCTCAGCCTGAGACACAGGCCAGATGAAATATCCTGGAACAAACAGGATTAGGAAGCATCCGTCAACCAGCAAAATTCAGTTCATTCTCTGCAGTTGTGGTACAGACAATCCTTGTTGTATCCTCAGATATCCTCAGCCTTGATCTACTGTTATTTAAATACAGTGTCAGTTATAATCCAGTTGGGTATATACACAGAAAGTACTTTAAATTTGTATTTGTGCGTGCATGTCAATCCCCTGGGAAGAATCCATTATGAATAACAGGACAGAAGCAGCACGAGAGTCTGTCAACACTGAACTGTTTGCATGTTTGAGAGTTTTACTGTGTGTGCACAGGCAAAATGGCAGCATATTTTATAAGCGGATGTATTGTTTCACTTTGTGCGTGTGTGTGTGTGTGTGTCAGAGTGGCAGTGATCCATTGACCTGACAGCTCTTCCTGAGGGAGTGCACACATCCCTGTCATTACTGCAGTACCCACTGCTGATTGACTGCTTTCAGCACCACTCAGGAGATGTCAGTCAGTCAGTCAGTCAGTCAGTCACACTGTTGATTTCAAGCCAAAGTCAACACACTTGAGTGGTGCTGACAGTACCGACTGGCCATTGATGATTTATGAAGACCGTTTTATTACCACACTTTTACTCCACATTGTTATGGGCCGACCTGTAGAATCAGGATTTCCAACCATGGCATCATGGTGCAGTTGGGGCTACGCATCTAAAATAGTCAATATATCTCGTACTTTGGTTGAAGCCAAATATTACAAGAGTTAATCAGGAATTCCACGCTCCATGAGTCATCAAAGAAATGCCACATGGGTCTATAAAAATGTCAGTTATTTCAATTTACTCGCTTTTTTTGTGGATGGAAAAGATGGTCTTTTCATAAAACTGAGCCGTCTTTGTGTAACAGGGTCAATTACACAGCAGTAATATGTCTAACAAAGTCAAATGTACATTTGTAATATTAAGTATTATAATTACACAACATTTGTTTCGATTGTTATTACCTGACATGCTTTGGCCTCCATGGTTAATATGTGGAATGTTTGATACTCAGTTTCTGTACCTCTGTGTTCACCTTTGGGGGTACCCCACCTATAAAGAGGTGTCTCCTGCCTTACCTCTCCCCTTCTGCTGTTGTGATCCATGGGAGAGGTAAGCGACATTGCTCTAGTAGTTTCTGTGTTACTTATTGTAGAATATGCTAACATATACCTGTGTCACTTAATCTGTACAAGGCCTTGAATTACATGGTCGTAATTGATGGAGGATTTTGTTTTTACCTCTTGGAATAAATGGAGACTGACTCCAAAGATATCCACAGTTTGGGCCTCTTCAAATCAACACACCGCAGACATCACTAGAGTCCACCGGTTACATATGCAGTAGAAAGTTGCAGATATTTTTCCATCTGTGCTAAATGAACAAAGAAAA